>NW_004955425.1:6133173-6356983 GCF_000276665.1 Chinchilla lanigera | reverse complement strand
ATTTTTTAATTATTATTTTCTTGAGATAGGGTCCCACTATAGGCCAGGCTGGCCTTGAATTCACGCTGATCATGAGCAGGAAGCCAAGAGACGATGTCCAAAGTGAAGGCAACGACCTTAGCACCTCCGAAGGAACAGAAACAAATCCGTCCTTCTTTACGTCCCCTTTATGCCATCCCCGGGACAAGCTGCTCTCAGGTGGCTCTTCCAAACCCTTGGGTGTGGAATTGCTAAGCTGTTCTAGTTAACCTTCTCTTATTCAAACTGACACAATCAACCATCACATGGAACCAAGGCAATTAAATTAAAATATTTAAACTTTTACCTATGACTGTCCTCCACAGAGGTATTTAGAAATAATGTATGGTTTTTAATCACAATTTAATTTCATTTTAAAGTCTTCCAAGTTAGTGATCCAAACTACCTCATTTCCATCTTGTCTGCATTATGGACTGTACATCAAATGATAAGTATGACGAGGAAGGAATCTAATCCAAGATTTTACAGAAGAAATGCCACTGTAATCTAGTTAGGGAATAGCTCAAGACATTAATCGTGGACAAAAATGCTCCAAGCCATCTGGCATCCTCAGTTATTCTTAGAGTACTTGAGAAAAAAACTTGGGATATTGTACTAAATTCAGGTTTGTTCAAAATACTGACTCATCCAAACTTGAACTCTTCAGACTTCTATCTTTTTTCTAGTTTTCCCTCTTCAAAAAATACTTACTTGATGACACTCTTACTATAAACTTACTCTCATTGTACATTTATATACTCTTTGCTTTATTATCATATCAGTTACAGTTTATAGATAGATGTGATAGATACCTGGGATGGAATGAAAATTGATAGCTCACATAAGCTTAATCTCTGTGCTTGCAGGTTTTATCCCTGAAGTGCTCTTTGCTTAGTCTGTCACTTGGCCAAATGACACTTGCCAGTCAGGACCAGGATCAGTGTCAGCGTTTTACAGACATTTCTCTTGACACTCCATTTATATCAGGTATCTCCACTATGAGTTCTTATTGTAAGCCTCTATTTCCACTTTTTCACTTTTCAGGGTGCTTTACTGTGGCTTGTTTAATAGTTACTTAAATGTCTATCACATTTACTCATCACAGCAGCTCTGCGGAGCACTAGGGACTTTTATGACCTATATTTTATAGATGAGGAAATTGGTTGTCAACTTTTAAATGGTAAGCACCCAGCACAGTGTCTGACTCATTTTATACAATAAATTGTTGCTGAGTAAATGGATTGAAGCCAGTATCTCCAAAAGTTGAAATATGGGTCTCTGGACATGAAAGAGAAAGGAATTCAAGGACAGTTGAGCTAGAAAATGCCAAGCTATTTATGACCCTGAGAGAGATGCACACACCCTCTGACTCTCAGTTTTTCATTGATAGAATGCTATTTCATAGCATTGTTGCTAGTATTTAATAAGACCATAGTAATCAAAATAAATTACTAATTTGTAATTAAATTATTCACTCATAATTTGTATACAAATACTGTACTCTAATTGTAGCCAGTGGATGTTTAAAAAGCACAGCCCATTTCTCCTACAAATGATAGCCTTTCAAATAAAATACCTTACCCTTTATCCTCTGATTTGGACCAGGTTTTGTAAATTGTCCTTCTATTAAAATTTATTTAGCACTTCATTCTACAAATATTTTGGGGGAGCCCAATACCTGAAAGGTACAGTTACTCCTGTAATTCCTTGTCCTAAGGGAGAATACAACTAAAAAGGATGCTAAATTACACAATCACTTAGAATTAGTATCATTCAAAGAACTTATTCAAGGATAGGGTGCTAGAAATGAGCCCAAGTTTCTGATTCAGTGGGTCTAGTTTGGTCCTTGAGAATTCTTATTCCCAAAGGTTTTCAGTGGATGCTGATGGTCCTAATCAAAGAATCACACTTTGAACCTGTGAACCCGTGTAGAGTGATATTTGTCTAAGGAGAGTGTTAGAGTTTCAATCTAAAATCGCCCTGAATGTGTCTGGAAGGTGATTGGCTTAAGCGGGTGGCCTGGAAGGGTTTCTCTCTCTCCTCAGCTCGGCCTTTCAGTCTCAACTTCCCAGCCGCCATGAGGTAAGGAAGTCTTCCTCCCCTATGCCCGTCTGCCATGTTGTTTCTTCTTGGAAGCCAGCCCACCACAGACCAAAACATGAGCCTAAATAAACCTCTCTTAAGTTCTTAGTGTTAAGTACTATGTCCCAGCAACAAGTAAAGTGATTAAGACAGAGAGGTAGGAAAACTAGGGACAAGAAATTACTTTCTTAACAAATCCCAGGAGTCTGATATAGCAAATGGTGTTAACTGTGGTTTTGAAAGATGGGTAAGAATTTGAATAAGAAAGATTTAATATTTTTAAACTTCTGGGAGGAAAAGATCATGTTTGAATGATTACACTGATAGTTTGATTAACTTATGATTGAGAACACATTGAAGAAAAGTATAAAGTTCTGTTTGACAAAAAAAAGTAGCAATGATTCTATCAAAAGTATTGACTTTTGGTACATCAATATTATATCAAAAGTGTTTATGCCAAAAGAACTTTATTGGTAGGATAGGAACACACACAGAGTAGAAAAATCAATTAAAAGGCATTAGAATGTACATCTAATATGCCCATGAATTAGATGAGTTAAATGAAATAATATGCATTATAGTACCAACTGACACTAATCTAAGGAATACACTGACTTGGGCTTAGTACCTAACTATTACATTGGTTTTTCGTTATTTAACATGCTTGTTCTATAAAGTGTGCATTTTCTCTACAATATCATTGGTAAATTAATAGAGAACTAGCTGGTTAAATGTAAGCTGACTGCATAAGAATGTAATGTATAGATAAATGTTACATATGTAACAGCATACAACACTGAAGACCAGTTAGAACTTATATACAATATGCTATTCTCAAGTAGGGCAAATGCAAATTCTGAGTCAGCTGCAAAGGTGAGCTCTGAAGGGCCTGAAATTTTACTGGTAAAAATAAATAACAGTGGAAGTATAATCAATGTACTGCTTGATGGGAAACCCAGTCTGTGAATAATTAATGAAAGTGTGTGTCAAATACATGTATAATTCTGCAATTACAGATGTAATTAAGCAGTTCTTTATGACTATATCTAGTGGTGTGCCACAGCTGACAAAAACAAATTAACAGTTCTGCATACAGGCATACATTGGAAGTTTCAAATAGGCCATAATGGAAATATTCACATAGTAGAAATTTGCAAAGACTGAACATCAGAATATTTCTTTTCTGACTCAACTATTAATATTTAGAATTTTCTTTTTTTACCTTTCGTTAGTGCATGTTTGCAGTTTATAATGATCACATTCACTATAGAAGATTGGTATATGCACATAACATACTTCAATTCCCTTCTTTTTACCTCCTCCCTTCACCCCCTTTTATTTTCAGGTTCAGACTCATTTATTTATAAGAACTGACAAAGTGAATTATCATACATACAGATTGAGAACCAGACTAATAGGCTTAAGAACATATAAAACATATAAAAAATCATATTAAATCAAAGTACACTTTTATTTGTTTGTTTTTTTGGTTTTTCTCCGGTACCGGGAACCGAACTCACGACCTTGCGCTTGCCAGGCAGGCGCTTTGCCACTGAGCTAAATCCCCAGCCCCTACACTTTTAGATATATTGTCTGCACAGCACCTTTTTTCTTCTTTGTCTTTTATTTTACTCTTTATGTATTGAGCTTTGCATAAACAGAAACCATGTAATACTTTATTCCTTTTTTTCCAATTGATAAGAGTTACAGATGAGTTACAGGTTATTTAAAGTGTATAAGACAATGTTTTAATAAATGTGTCTATTATGGACTGTCTAAATCTAAGTCAGGTGATTAATATAACCTTTACGTCCATTCTTGTGTTGAGAACATACTAAGTTCTAACTAGTACACTTAACTTCCTCTCTAAGTCTAAAACATGCTTATGAGACATTTCTTTCTTCCACTGGCTTGGGAGCAAGGATAATTGAAGATAACTTGATAACCAGTTTAACTTAATAACCATTGCTTAAAAATAAAAGTAATTTAAGTAAAAATAGGATTGGTTTGCATTTAGTTTAACTGTAAGGAAAAACATTCACACTAATTTTATGAAATTCAGTCCTCTCAAATGATTTTGGGACATGCAGCCTACTTTAGAGTTCATCTAATCAAGCCTCAAGCCAGGTTTTATCATTTTTTGAGACCTTTTTAAATCTACCAGTTTAATGATATGACTAGTCATTTTTAGAAGGGAATACATTTGGTATAATGAACTGAAAAAAATGCATTTGTCATACATGATAAAAATTTACTAAACCAAGTTTTGTTTTAATTTCAGGCTAAGTATTACAAGATATGGAAAGCTAAGTTACCATATTTTTACTAATTTTACTGATTTCCTTAGGGCCAAGTTTAGCTCAATAAATTATCTCAAGTATAATGGGATATGTTTCCACACTGAAGGGAAATTTACATAAAGTTTTTGAATCTCTCTGTCACTATCTTTAAAAATTTGAAAATTTACACACATACACACACATACACACACAACTCTAAGAATCTTAATTAAAAGTGTGCTAGTCCAAATGATAATATATTAGATCAAGCAAACAATTTTTAAAGCTCTGGCTTATTAAATCTCAACAGAGGTTTTGGAAAGCTTAGAAGTATAAATGTGGGAGATTTTTTTTTATTTAGATGAATAAAAGTTTCATCTAGAGGGAAAATGAATAGATAATTAACAGAATTAACTAGATTCTGAATAACTATCTGCTAAACATTTTTCGGTAACTATTTGGTTTATTATCAATTTAAACTACAGGAAGGTAATTCTAGATTTGAACAAAATTGAGTATAGGCTTGGATGTGACTGTGTGTGTGATGTGTTTTTGTGTGTATATGGATATGTGCATGAATTTTACAAAGAGATGGTGAAGTTTTGGTGTAAGGGAGTATATTCCACATTTAAATAGGATTCAATTCATAATTGTTTGTTAAGTTAATGAAGCACCTACTATGCGCTGCTCAGGACTAAGCATTGATGAACACTGACAAGTTTTCTGCCTACGTGGAACTCAGTATTTTACACTCAAAATGCTCTTCAGAATCCATGTTTTCATTTAATCTTTTGAACAAAATTTTACTAATCAACTAAGAATATATATTTTATATTTGGAACTGGACTTAAAAGATGTGCAAACAAATAGACAAAAATTCAAACAGCTCCATTTAGCGTGTTTAGAAAACTGTGTGATTTTCTATAAACACGATGGCCTAATGAAATATACAGAGATCACAAATCAGTTGATCTTGGAAAGAAAATAGGACTGTTTCAAATAGCATAGTATAGAAAAGTAGGAACGACTTTTCTTTCATACTGATGGCACAACTCCAAGCTTTCCATGTGAAACATGCATGTTCTGTGTGCCATCTCTGTTTATTAATTATAAAATACTTTATTGTGTTATGGTTGCTACATTGTGTCTACTTGCGTCTAGAAGCTCAAATAAGTAACTCAGCAATTATACACCCTGGGGTGAAAAGGACATGCCCTAGGATGTTGCTCATTGTGTCAACTTGAGAGGTTTAGAAGGTTAACTATGTGACTCAGCAGGGAGCCAGGGTCTTTATTTTGTATTCATCCTGAGCCTGTGCAACAGAAGGGCAAGGAGATGGTGTGGGTGTGGGCAGATAGCCTATATACAATATAAGGAGGGAAGACAGGCTTGCTCCCCAACCCTTTTTGCTCTTGCTGCTTTTGCCCTCCTGTGCTGCCTTGAAGTGTTGCCCCTGTGCCCTGCCAGTCTGCCTTGGAGCCAGCTGATTATAGACTGAAACCTCCACAGACTGTAAACTAAATACTGTAAACCTTTTCTTCCTTAATTTTGGGCATTGGGTATCTTGTCTGAGCAATGAGAGAAAAGTAACTAACACATACTGTCTTACAATATGTTTTCTTATAAATTTTATGTTTAGACTAGGTCCTCTGTCCTAAAACATTTTTTTTAATGTTGCATGGTTATTCAACCTTTATAAAATGTCTGTAAACTCTAATGCATCATTTCTGCCTTTTAAACTAAATAACCCTAAGCACACAGCATAAGTATTCAGTTTAAATTGAGTGTTAGCTGAGGTTTTGAGAATTAAGCAATTTGCAATTGGTGATGCAATTTTACTACGTGGAAGTGACTCATCACTGCTGTGATTTCTGCAATTGTTATATCAAATCAAGTTTGTGAGGTAAATGTTCTAAAAAATCATAAATGTGCAAAGGATAGCTCATTATGACTTGTTCAGTCAGAATAATAAAAACAATAATGTAAATGTAAAACACTAACTTACAGATACTTGAAATGCTATAGTTTTTCTGCACCAGTGATAAAGATACCTTAAAAGTAATTTGACATATAAAAATGAGTTATAAAATTAATGCAAAAGTTTATAGAAGGCAATGCAATATCAAATATAAAACATTCTGTTTCACATAATTTACTTATTGCTAAGAAAACCAACCAGTAGTGAACATACTCATAAAGGCATCAAAGTAAGTCCTAGGGTTATAGAACTTAGTATTTCCTAGTTTTAAATTGCTTATACAAAGAGACAAATATGACATAGTTTTCCTTAAAATGCATTCTCCCTCGTGTCAGTGAGGGAAATTTCCGTCCATTTTTTACTTGACAGATGGTTGCCTGCGTAGGGTGTACTTTTTCCAGCCTTTCTGTAGCTAACTGCTGGGTAAGGGGATGAGACTAGGTCAAGTGTATAACTCTGAGCATGGAGCTACTTCCTCTGTCATTTCTCTTTCTCCTACTCCCACAGTACAGAACGTCGGTAAGGTAATGACCTGACTTTAATCATGTACATAGTGACAACATTTAGAAGCTGATACAGCAATAAAGTAGAAGAAAAGAAATCTGGGTACCTGATCACTACATGGAATATAGCTATTCCACCAGCATCCTCCATTCACCTCTGCAAAACTGCACCAACGAGAAATAACCTTATTTCTTATATGAACCACTGTAGATAGGGGGCTTTGTTACTAAACTTAGACAATCCCTGATACAGTAAGCACACAAACAATTATTGTACAATAGGTACTCTCTGATAATCTTGTTCCTCAATTAGAACATTATTCTACTTGTTTCAGCCAAAAACACGAAGTCAATCTTCACTTCCCACTTTATCTCACATACCATTTCTAATTCAGTCTATTAGCAAAAACCATTGGTTAATCATTCAAAGTAGTTTCTGACCATTTCTTACTATCACTAAGTTTTCACTAGCTTAGATCCAAATCATCACATCTCCTCTTTGACTGTTTCAATAATTTTCTAATTGATATTTCTATTGTATTTGCTACTACCGAAGAGTTTATTTTCCATAGCTGCAAGAAAGCTCCTCATCAGTCAGAGCTTTGATCACACTACTCTTCTGCTCAAATTGTTCTATGGCTTTGAATCTCGATGAAAAAATAATTCAAATACTTAGCATAACCTACACCTCATGGGAGCTCTGCTGTGTTGCTGACATGTCAGCCTCTTCCTTCACAGTCATGATGGCTCAGTTCAGCCTCATCTATGGGAACACCGGTTCCCATACTGATTTTTTTTTTTTTTTTTTTTTTGGTTTTTCTCTGGTACCGGGAACCGAACTCACGACCTTGCCCATACTGATTTTTGAAGATGTCAGCCACAACCTTATCTGAGAACTTTTCACATTTTACTTTCTTTAAAATGTTCTTCCCTCTGGATACCAGCTCACCATGACCTTATTTATGGCTCTGGGCAATGTTCAACTTACAAAGTCCTTCTCTTACCACTCCATCTAATACCACTCCATCTAATACAGCAATCCTTTCCCATCCTTCACCGTAACTCTATGCCTTGCCCATATTTCAGTGTTCACAGCACTTATTACACACACGTGTGCATTATAAATACTCATTTGTTCATTCAATATCATCCTCATTCTGACACAAGTGTATTGCACTATACAATTTTATATTCTTTGGTCTCTGCTTTCTCCCAGACACTTGAAAAATGCCTTAGAAAAAATGCAAAATTGGTTATTTCCTGTGTGAATAGATTTGGATGAATGAAATGATTACAGTCTGATCAATCTGTTTACAAAGAGGACACAAAAGATGTTAGGAACTTAAGAGAAGGGAATATTGTCCAGTCAGGAAGTAACAGAGAAGGCTTTCTCACCTATCTGGACTCAGATAAACAGTAAGGTTTGAGTGTGGGGGAAACATGTAGGGGTACCCGTGAGGACACAGGGAGTTGGGAGCAGATCCTAGTATCAAAGCAGGGTGGATTAACAAGGAATGGCTACTCCATGGGCCAGAAACAGGTTTTGATAGTTTACAGACTATTTGTCAAATAAGGAGATGAAGACCAAAAACAAAGAATTTCCTCAAGTTTACTTAACCAGCTGTATGGCAGAAGTGGGATTCCAGTTTGTCTACAAAGTTCCAAAACTCAGCTGTCTTCATTTCACACTTTTATTTTGAGGAGTTGGGATGTTTAACCACAGGAAGGCATTGGAAAATGTTAAGCATGGGGATGACATGAATACTCTTGTGTTTAGAAATATCTTTTGTGATTACATAGAGGATGCATGAAAGTGGAACAAACCCAGGTACAGAAAAACCTACAGGAAGTGGTAGGAAAATTCACGCAAGAAATCATGAAGGTTTGAATTAAAGCAGGGTCAGACAGGGAAACCTATTAGTGACAGATCTATTCACATAACAATTTGTGATCAGTGGATCCTAAAGTAACTCCCGAGTTATTGTGGGCGAGTGTTGCAGAGAAAAGGAGGTGTGATCCGCAAAGCTAGGGAGTGAGTAGGTGAAATGTTGGAGGATTATTTCAATCACTCCAGTCTGGTCACACAGCTGGTTAATAGACAGATCTGGATTAAACCCTTGGGATTTATGGCTTTTAGTCCTGTGGTCATTTTTCTACAAGACAATTGAGACCAAATGGACAAATGTTATAAAACACAGAAAGACAGGAGACAGAAACCTAGTTAGGTAGTTTGATTTTGTCAGAGAAAATCTATGTTTTGTAAGCACAGAGAACAAAATGTACTGTTGCAGAAAATAATGAACTATAGCCTGCATTAAAAAACCAAAATTAATTTTTCATCACAATATAATCTTATATGTGTTCACAGTTGGAGTGAGCCTTTTATCTCTGTGTGACTTAACTCCTAACAGTTGCCTTTGGAAGAAGAAAAGAGAAAGATATTTTCCCAAGAACAGCAAACAAAAGTTTTTTGTTTTGATTTTTGAAAAATTTCTTCCATGAAAATGCTCAGCAGAATGGTGGTGAAATATCAAAAACAAGCAAATGTAAGAGCAAATGAAAAGGTTCTTTGTAAAGTACATCACAAAAAAATATGTAGAGATTTTAGACATTTAGCAGCAATTTTAAAAGAGACATTCGATCAATAGCTGAGAATTTAGGTATACATATGCATTGACAGTCCTTACTACCCTGAGACTATATGTAAAATAATGCAGTATCTTTTGAATTTGAAAGTACTTATAGTATTAGATGACTTATTGTACTGAGCATTCAACTGATAAAATGGTACCTCTTTGGGGATTTTTAAAAAATGAATAATAAACACCATTTCCTGAAATGGACTAGATGATGATTGGACTAGAAGGATATTTTATTGTTTTATTCCTTTAGAACAATAGCTAACATTTAACTATCAAAACAGTCAGTATCCTACTACTATAACTCAGCATAACCACTCAGAAGCTCAATTCAGTTTCCAAATCTTGAACTCTGGAAAATGTGCAAACAGAACCTACAAGAATATATCAAGGATACCTTTCAAATTAAATTGAAATGGACCGTAATTAACACAATAGTAAGTACTTAAATACGTTTTATTTGTCCACTGTGTATCTGCTTTGGACATCTGCACTAGATTTAAATGCCAACCTTTACAGAAAGTTTTCTCCTTCTAACTTATTAAGTCTTTATTTAACAGACATTCATTTTGTAGCAGGGTCCTATGTATGCGTAATTTGAAGGAAAGACATCAATAACTTGTTGAACCTTAAACAAATCCCGGTATATTTTCTGAAATAAATATCCAGCTGGTCATAATATTCTTCAGGTCATATGCTTCAAAGCAATTGGTTCTCAAACTTCTAGTGTATGGGTTTTTTACCTACTAAAAAGCATGTGCTTATGTGGGTTACTTCCGAGCCTTACTGTATTAGATACTAAAATTGAAAAACTATCTAAATTTTTACTCATATAAAATAATAATAGTTAATCTATGTTGAACAATACATTTAAGTTAAAAATTAACTACATTTTTAAAACAAAGAAGTATGTCCTTTTATACTTTAGGGAAATTGATGTCTGGTTTCAGAAGAAATCCTCTGCATTGAATGTGCTTCTCATAGTATGCAGCTCCTAGAAAAGTCCACTGGACACTCATGAGAGAAGACAACATACTTAGTGTTATTATGTGTTCTGACCTGAAGAAAACTTTAAAAAGGCCTGCACCACACTCTGAGAACTGTTACATTAAGAATGTTAGTTTCATAAAAGAGGATGTAATTTCCAGTTCAACCCAAAGATTTGTCATGAAGATTTTTTAAATTATGAATATCCATATCTATAAAATCTCTGAAAACATCCAAATTCACCTATTTAATCTATTGCATGCAAAACAACCTTCATTATAAGAGAACCTCTTTCATCAATCTCCCCCGCTATGCTTGGTTTAACTCAACTGAACACTTCTACCTTCACATTCTGACCTCTTAATTGAGCTTTCAGACATAGGAACCTACCATCGCCGTTTTAATATCGAGCAGGATTAGTGGGATATCTAACAAGTATCCTAACTTTCCACAGTCAGAACGGAACTCCTGATATACCCTGTAAAGCATAAAATCATCTCATTTTTCCCATCTCAGAAAACAGCACTGCCATTTATCCAACTATTTACATAATAAAATCATATAAATTCTCCTTAATTTCTCTTCCCCATAGCTATATCTAACCCACTGGGTGTCACAATATATTATACAGTCATGCATCCCTTATGCTGCCACTGGAGCCAGCATTTTATTTTCTTTAAATTATTGCTATAACCTCATGCCGGGTATCTCTGTTTCTCTACCACTCCATAACCCATTCTTTCCCAGCTCACCATTATTAGTCTGACTCTATGCATACAATGTAAATGAAATCATATCCTACCTCAAAATAAATTTCTCCAATGCTCTTTAAATTTCTTAAAATAAAAAGCTACAAAGCCCTACATGTGATGATGCCCACCTCAACACATATTTTCTAATATATGAAGTTTTCCCCCACCTTGCTGCCCTTTCTCCACTTGGAATCCTCTGTCCACACTTGGTCTGGCACCTTCTCCTCATTCAGGTATCAACTCGAATGGTGCCCTTACCACAGAAGCATTCCCCTACCTATGCAGTCATCACTAGACCTTCTTCCACAAGTCTCTTTCATCTCCCTTTTTAATTTCATTTATTCATAGCACTTATCACTATCTGAAAGTATTTTGTTTATTTCCATACATTTTTTCCTCTCCATTAACCACCAGAATACCACAATATATGTCCTGCACACTCCCTCTCCCCTTGTTTTTGCAGTCCTAAGGACTGAGTTCAGAGCCTTGGTATCAAGATACATCTCCAGCCCTTTGTCCTTACTTTTTTTTTTTTTTTGAGACAGACTCTCACTACATTGCCCAGGAAAGACTCTAACGTGTGATCCTCCCTCGTCAGCCTCTAAGAGCGCTGGAATTCTAGGCTTGCATCACTCTGCCCAGCTTCCTGTTACTTTTACATCTTTGATGTCCACTGAAACATAATCAGCATTGAGCAGATTCTATTTGAGTGTAGGAATAAAACAAAAAAAAGAATCATAATGAGTTACATTACAAAATTATCATTAAATACCTTTTGTTATTCTCACTTGTTGAGAAATATACACAGCATTTCAAATATCCTTGGAATACTCTCAGTCAAGTCCACACTCTAATACCTTTTCTGCTTTGTACAACCATACCATATAAAAGAGGGAGAAAAGCATGGTAATTTAGAAATACTTGCTTTGTATGTGTGTAACCTAATAATCAATGCAAGGAAAACTATTAAAAATATTTTCTTATTTCATAAGACTATAAACTCTAGAATTTACATAATAAATAAATAATTTCAATTCCAAGCATCAAATGAAAATATTTCAAAACCTCTCAGTCAAGTCATCTTTTTTTTCAAGAGGATGGCAGATAAAATAATAGTCAAAATCTATAAACTGTTGCTCCTCTGAAGACAAATGTTAATTCACTTGTGAATTTTATTATCAATACTCATGGCTGGTATCAATCTTTTATTTTTCTTTTAAATTTGAATTTAACCATTGCCACCATCACTTGAAATGAAAGACAAACTTTGAGAAAAAGTAATTTCACATAAATCCATACACACATATATATGGATATAAAGCATAAATATGTGAATATGTATATTTACAACAGAACTAGTCAGTAAGAATCTACACAATGAAAATACTCAAAGAAATTACAAATCTTGAAAAAACATAGCTATGAGGGCATGTACCTTCACTGAGTGAACTATTAGGAACAGCATAACTCTGTATTAAAAGGTTCAAGTTATTGAATATTCTAAAACAATATGAACACAGTGAAACAGAGGAGTAATATAAATTGATGCTCTGTACACATGAGCCAAATACAAAATGTAACACTGAATATTGTTCTTCAAGCTATTACAAAAGCCTTTGATGAGCATGGGAACAGCGTCTAGTGCAAGTTATTACAATAAACTATTAATTAAACTCTGAAATGAATGTCCACTCATTCTCTTCTTTTTATTAGTGGGGTATAAAAGACATACACTTAAGTTTTAAAAGAACATTTTAAACACATCAACTATCACATGATTCTGTGGAAAGCTTTAGATTCCCTCTGCAAAGACACCACTATGTATGCGTGAAATAAGAAACCATCCTCCTTAAGAGTCTGGCCAACCTTACTAGATGTTTAATGAACCAAATTATTTAATTAGCTTTGATATTGAAAAGTATCCAGAGTAACTTCTCTGTTCTTGTGAAGTTTTACAAGTAGCAAATAACAAAAAGAAAGTAAATACTGTTTGCTTTTAAGAGCATTTGATAACATATATCTTCATGAATAACTAATAGGGTGATTTTGTGAAAACAAATTACTTCAGTTAGTCAGATAACAATTAAATAAATCACTAATCTAAATATGCTCTCTAATAATTCCTTTATATATTAAATATGCATGAATTGTGTTTTCTCAGGAATCACCTTTAGTTCCATTTTTATGCAGCTATCATCATTCTAAATCTCTGTGTACTACTTATGGAGGTTTAGGACAAATTACTTTCATTTATCAGAAAGGAGTTAATTCAACAGCCTAAAGACAAATATCACAGTCAGACTGCAGCCTTCCAAAGTTAAAATAGTTAAATGCAGATAATGTATATACAATTATAGCCCGTTTCTTTCTCAAATGAAGAGCATTCCACTAAGAACTTCTGAGACCAATTTCGATAGCGCGTGTTTTGGGGTGGTGGTGCCACTGGTCCACACCTCCCTCAACTTCACCATGCCTAGCAAGTAGTTCCCACCCGCCTGTCCTTAGAGAGGGTGCTAAGAGGACTACAGATCATCCAGGCATTTCCCCTCGGGGGATGGATATTAAAAGTATTAGTCTATCCAACCTCCCACAGAAATCATTGGAAATCTTGTTAAAGTCCCTGAGGAAATGCATCTATGTGTTTTTAAAATGAACCCACAAGAACTGCAGACTCCTATTAATAAAAACCACTAGACAGTTTTCATATAATGATGACCCAGGTGAATTTTACATCATTAGTAAGAAATCAGTATGTTATGACCAAGAAGGTACTAATCCACATTGTCTTCTCATTTTTTCAGCTACGCTGTTTTTGTTTTTAATTTTTTTGCCAAAAAGTACAATTTGAAACTTTCTAATTTGACATTCTCTTAAAATAAAGAATGGAAATAATATTTGACAAAAAATGAATGAGCATAGAAAAAAAGGGTAACTGTTTGAAAGAGAATAATAGGGGGAAAATACTTGCACCTTTTTAATATGACCCATGAACTGCCTCACCTGGGTAAAACTGATTCTCTAAAAACAAACTGATGGCTTTCCAACAATCGTAACAAAAACATAAGCACGGCAATTTTCAATTATTGTGGCTTTCAAGTCTTCCAAACCAGGAAAAATCAGACTATTCCTCTTCCTAATGTAATAAATACAATTCTATCAGCAATAATTTAAAAGAATGGTGGGGCTGGGGATTTAGCTCAGCGGCAAAAGCGCCTGCCTGGCAAGCGCAAGGTCGTGAGTTCGGTTCCCGGTACCGGAGGAAAAAAAAAAAAAGAATGGAAAAATATTTATCTGTGAAACCACATCAAAAAACTATTTCAAATATATACAATAATTTAGTAGCTAAATGAATATTAAGAACACTACCATTCAAAATCTGTTAGTTTTTTAGTATGGTATTCTTGACTAAAACATCTGGTAATTTTGCTTGAACTGTAAAATAAATTTTATTATTTTCTAATGACACATAGATATTTTTATATAGTTTAGACAAAAAAGTATTAGTCAGCTTAATATCCTAGCCTTATTCATCAAATCTGTCACTAAATGACTTATGATTATTTCCAAATATAAAATCCACCCTCACAGAAAAAAGGAATGATGATCATCAACATATTCAAAATCGTATGTACAAGGCAGGCTGCAGGCGCCCACTCCAGGAGGCCGCGCAGGTGCCTGGGAAGTGGTATGGAGACATGTGGGGGCCCTCGGGCAAGCAGCCACTGCACAGTCAAGAACCGCCATGCCACAGAGAAGCACTGACACAATAGGCCCCTCACCAAGATGTGCATGAACCATCCTGACATGGAGAAACCTCTGGGAAAACATGCCACATGGCAGGTCACTCTTGGTCCTGCCCTTGAGAGCCAGAAAGGTCTGGAAGAGCCAGAAAGCGGAGGAGCAGCTGACTAACAAAGACTAGGAGAACATGAGAGTACCGACGACTCAGAGGTCGAGCTGACTGGGGACGCAGGAGCCATTCAGGAGTTGGAAACCAGGAGGACCTTGCACAATACCTGAGGAGACCCCCTGGAGGTGATTCTTCCCCTAAGTGTACAGGTTGTGGTGGACGAGCGAGTGGAGCTCCTGAGAGGTCTGCTCCAAGACTTCATGGATTACATGGGTGCCCAATACTCAGATTTTGAAGAACCACCTTCATGGAGAAGGTACGTGTCTACGTTTCCTGCCCGGGACACTTTGCACCTAATGGTGCTGAGACTGACTAGTGGGCCGAGGACTTCATCCACATGTTCCTGCCGCCTGTGTTGATGGTTGAGGAGAGGTCACTAAGTGATTGTGGGATCCCAATGTGCTGGGAGGCCGGAGAGAACACCTCTCTGCTTTTTTAGACAAGAGGAATTCCCTTGATCCCAGTTCAGTAGAGGGACAAACTATTCTTAAACATAAGTTTATTACTCACTCAGCCCCACATAGTAGGAAAAAGCTACAAAAAATGGCTTTTGCCCCAGAGAGCTTGCTTGAGATGTTAGTAAGAATTGCCTCCTCAGTATTTTATAGCCATGAAGAGGAGGAGGCCAAGGAGAGAAAACAAAGAGACCAAGAAAAAACAGCTGCCTTTGCTGCAGCATTAAGAGAAACAGACCCTAAGTCTGATTCTTGGGGCCCCAAGAAGAACTCGTTGACTACATTTATCTGCTACCACTGTCAAAGCCAGGCCACCTCAAGAGGGACTCCCCTAAGAAGCCCCTGGGCCATGCCCTGACTGTAAAGGTGACCACTAGAGGTCGGACTGCACTCTGAAGCAAAGGCCCCAGAGCTCAGACCCCTCCTACCAGCTGGTCCAACAGGAATGAAGGGGCCCAGGGCATACTCTGCCTTCTCCCTCTGGCCAGACTGTTATCTTCCAGAAGGAGCCCTGTGTCATCATGACTACAGAGGAAAAAGTAAGCAGCCTATTGCTGGACACTGGTGCTGGTCTCTTGGTCCTTCTTTTCAATCCTGGCCTTACTTACAGCTGTCACACCTCAGTGAAAGGAGTCACTGATCAGGAGGTAATCTGCTGTTTTTCACAGCCTTTAAGCTGTAACTACTTGTTAGATTTTTCTTGCATATCTTTGTTTTCCTGAGAAACCACTTTGAGGATACTAACATGTATTACAGCAGCCAATGATAACTTCCTACCAATTGGTCCATAACTCTGTAACGATTGTATTGTTCCTATGCTATTTCATAAATGGATGTATGTTTATTACTATGTGTTTTCAACAACAATCATTGAGAATAGTCAATGATTATTTAATTGATCACTCATGTATAGCTCTATTTGTTTTCCCTAGAAACCACTTTCAAGAAACCAAAGTATAGTACAACAACTATTGATAATTTCCTACCATTTTTGTCCGTAACTCACTATTGTCTATTTGTTTTCCTGAGAAACTATCTTGAAGATACCAATAGATAAAATAATAACCATTAATATTGTCCTACCACTTTGTCTGTAATTCAGTAAATCCCCCTATTACTATGTTATCCTTCTTTTACTCTTTTAAATAAACAAAAACAAACAAACAAAAAAAAAATCATATGTACTTTCCCTAAGAGCAATTTATAAGGAATTCTTAAAATATGTTGAAAAAAATAACAGAAACAAAATGTTTTCTACTTTGAAAAGTATTACTATTCTTTAAGTTATAAATGGGAAAATACTTTTATAGATAATGCCTTACATACCAAACTTGTGTACATGTCTTCAGGGATGCATACACAAATGTCCCTATGCACACACAAATGTCCCTATGCACGAACGGGCTGGAGGAATACTGCATTTTGGGATTTCTTACAAAGATGCAAAAAGCACAATGAAGAAGATTAATGTACTTGACTACATGAAAAATAATTTATTTTCATCAGAAAATGTGATAAAGGTGTAAAAATAGAAGCCATAAATGAAAGAAGATATTTGCAATGTATGTAATTGACAAGGATTAAACTCCAAAATGTATAACTAAACAACAGAAAACTAAGCAGAAGACTACAATGGACTCTTCACAAAAAAATACATAAGCAGTCCATAAACATATAAAAAAGATGCTCAGTCTCATTTGTAATTGGGGGATGGAAATTTAAATCATGAGATATCAGTTCAAATCTATAAAAATCAGTGTTTGTCAATATAAATCATCATGAGGACAAGAAGGAGTCAGGAATGTTGGCATTAGTTACAGTCAGGTATAATTCCATAAAAACACTTTAGGAAGGAATTTCCTGTCATTTAACAAACTTGAAGATTGACACCAGATGACTCATGAATTCTACTTCCAGACAGCTACACTAGAGAAATCACTGAAATGTTTATTGGGATACACAGTTAACACTTTATATAGGCACTACTTGAAAGGCCAAAATAAGTAGAAACAACTCAAGTATCTTCAAAAGCTAAAACACTGAATACATATATCAAGTATAACACATGCACAGGGGAACATAATACTGAACAAAAAAATGAAGTACCAGAAAAATATATGAAGAATTAGTAGATTTACATAAATTTCAAAGACATTCAAAGCTAAACACATGCACTGCATATAATAGGGGAGAATTTTTCAAGAGGAAACCATTTAAGGGCTGGGTTCTTATAAACTAACTTTTGGGAAATTAGTTCATAGACTCAGAATTTTGGAGTTTGGGGAAGGGATAAAAGATACATCATACCTTAGCCACAGGGAACCTCCCTTCCACTCACTCAAAAATATTCCAAGCAGATGCCGTTTAGCCCCTGAGATAACGCCTCCTGAGATGGGGACCTCGTCACAAATAAAACTGCTCTTCTCATTTATGGAACATTTTAATTAGTAGGATATTGATTCTTCAGCTGATCCAATTTAGACAACCCCATAGCCTTCATTTCTTAGCTATGTAGATTCATGAAAAATAACTCCCTCTTCATATGGCCATGTTTGCAGCATTTAACTACTTTGGAAAGCAATTAGGCATCATTTAACAAATGTGAAGATTCAACTCTCATATGAACCAGAAATTCAGTTTCTAGATATCTGCTCCAGCAATACCTAGAAGTTACCCTTTCCACTTGAACTTTCTATCTGTACATAAAATATTGTCAATTCTCCTAAATATATGTTATGCTTCCTGAACTTGCTCAAGTACACTCAAAGCCATTTTGAGGCTTGGCCCCTCAAACTGAACATTATACCCCATGTGCCATCTACTATAGTTCCCTGTCTGTCATTGCCTCCATAACTGAAATGTACTTTAAAATTCACATTTAGTACTTCAGGATTCTCCTTGTTCATGATAACCTTTTGCAAATGCATGTTTTGTTCCCTTTTGCTTTTTTATACATGCAGTACATGAGCTTGCTTTTCAATGTACACTTTAAAAGCTTGGCCTTGTAAAGGAACTGTAAAACAGTAAGGTTAAACACACTGCTATTTCAGCTACTTGAAAGGTAGCTTTTAGATTAACATGAAAATGTCCTAAGGTCAAAGGCAACACCTGATTGTGGAGAATAAGATAGTCTTTTCTCATGTTAGATTTATTGAGAACTAATTTACATGAAAATGCATTCAATTCTCTTATTCTGGGGTACAGTTTTGCATGCCAAGGGCCATAGAAAGGCTTGTCTTTGATTCAGTTTTACATACAATCCCTGTCTGAATGTGAGCATTCACAACATCATTTCATTGCATAAAAAGAGAGATTTTTTTGGAGGGAATAGAATTTTCAATGTGAATCTGCATAAGTTTACTGTACATTGTGGCTAGCCTAATTCACGTTCACTAAATACTAATAAATAGTGTGGTGACTATGGACAAAACAGGCAGACATTCTATCATCTAGAGAAGGAAGCAGTTGAGCAGACATCCCAGGCAAACTTGAAATCTTGGCTCAGTAACAATGGACACATAAGGTAACTCCTTAAGAGCTGGTATGAAGAGTCACATAATAATTACTTAATACACAAAAGTGCCATTGAGTCCTTTGTGTAATAAGTTAGAAGCATCATTCATTACTTTTTAAAAACTGTAATTTTTTTTAAAACTCAATACTATTGGTTATAGACAGAAAAATCAAGTCTCTAAGATATATGACAGAGTTTAATCCAAACATAACTTCATGGAGGTAGACCAAGAATTAAGCCAAATCACAGGCATCCCTTCAATAAGGAAAAAAAAAGTAACTAGTGAGAGGAGAGGGTTGTGGACCAGATAATCTGCAGAGAGGTCAGTAGCAGTTCAGTGTTCCAAGCACACAGAGAGTAGTAGTCACAAGAAATAGCCTGGTTTTTCTTTTTTAACTTTTGCTGTCCAAGTTTTCTTTTCCCTGCAGTTAAATCATTTTATCACACTATAATGATGAGCATCTATTAGTGTTCGCAATAGATATATAACTTCTAATTTCTCCTTTGAAAGTTAACATTGCCAAATACTTAGTAGGTATTGGAGTTCCATATCTAAGACTTGTGTTTCTGTGTACAATGTCACCATCTTAGCCAAGTTTTCTAGTGTCTCCAGGTATTATTTTCCCCATTTATTTACATGTAGATAACAGAATACCTGTTTCTCCAGGTCATTATGAAGATTAAAAATTTAATACCTAAAAATTGATGCAGCACTACCTGGAGCATAAGTACTTGGCATAAACAGTATTTTTAAAAGTCACTATCATTAAAAATACCTCCTAAAAATATTGATGTTTTCACTAAAAATCTTTAATTTAAAATAAGCAGTGGTCAAAATCACCAAACGCTTGCTATTTTTAAAAAAAAGTAATCAATTTCCACATTGAAAGATCACCAAATTGCTTTAAATCATTTAAATTAGATTATCAAAGAATAAAATACTCCAACTTTAAACCACTAAATCAGAATTTGTTTTATTTAAAATGAAGGTAAATCAAAGTTCATCTGTTTGATAAGAGAGTATAAGAGGGTATTAACAGATATTACATCATAAACAATGCCCATGTCTATTTGCTTAAAAAAACTATACTCAAATAGTCTGGTACCATCACATATATTTGAAAATATAATTAAAATGATTAAAGATCCTTAAGCAACTTTTTAAAACTTACACAACTGCCTAAAGAAGCTAATTCCAAATAATTCAGATCAAAATTTGAAATTGAGACTTCTATTAGACAACTATAATAGGTCTCTGAAAATAACACAACTCTTTTTGCTTGAAATACATGATAATATATGCATACTACTCCCAGATGATTTTCCCCTAGTTATCCTAATTAGTGAAGTTTTGCCATATGACTATTCTCTTGTTAAAACCATGAGAAACTCTGGCATTTAGGTATTCAGTAACATTTGGGACACTGCCCGGGCTTAAAAAAAAAAAAAAGTAAAGCACATGCTGCACAAACATTTTGTGAACACTTGATTTAACTAAAGAGAAAGGAAAAGTTTTACTGATTTTCTAAATAAACTTTGGCTGAATGTTTTGATAGTAAATATGTTTGTGAAAGATGCTTTATAGCCTTTCAATAGTTTTTATGTTACACTGTTCATAAATATTAATGTTAACAGGCGAAAAAGAATCTATATCAAGAACATTGCTATCTTAACTTTGAGAATATTGAAATGTTTTTGATAAAAATGAATTATGCAATAAAACATTTGCTCAGTTAAAAGATAAAAATTTAAATGACAGTTTTTTTAAAATTTTAAATTATTTTGACATAAGGATGAAAGCCCAAGATCAGCTGAAATTATATTGAACTGGTCAGAATTACTGTTTAGTAATTTAGTAATTTAGTAATTAATTTGTAAGCTTATGGTCATTTTACTGAGTTTAACTAAAAGCAATTAACAGCATCACAGCAAAATGTGTGGCTCAGAATATTTATGTGTGATTTAGAACCTTGTTTTCTTAGAATAAAAAAAAAATTTTAAGGATAATTAAAGTGAGATTTTAATGCACAACTAAAATGATGTGCTATTTAGTCAACCTAAGAAGAAAATAAACGAAATTTATCAAAAGTACCTTGAAGCAATGGGGAGAAATTAGTATATATTTACCTTCACCTGAAGGAAACAGTATAGTCAGTCTCTTGTGAGTACTTCTTCCCTATTTTGTAGTGAATAAATTTGTGTGTGTATGTACATGTGCAAGGATAGAACAAAAATATTTGTTTCTTAATTCTTTTATCTCCTTATCATAAGATTATAGGCTTTACATCATAATATCTAAGTGTCATTAATTATACATCATCCTATTCAACTTACAAGATCTCAGTAAGATGAGTAAACACAAGCCTTACCATCCTTTGCAATATCATGTTAGTCAGAAGTATGAATTTTTTATTGTCTATTTGGAGATTAAGTATGGTTTCACAAGACGTATACAGGTACCCATCTGATGAGGGATGAACGTGCATGATAAACTTTACACATCAATTTAACTAGATCTAGATATCAGATATTTAGCCAAATATTATTCTGAATGTTTCTATAAAGGTATGTTTAGATGAGATTAGCATTTTAAATAGTAGACTTCAAGTTACTCCCCTTACAGTAATGTGGGAGGGTTTTATCCAGTCATTTGAAGGGCCAAGTAGAAATAAACAAAACACTGACTCCTCATCTAAAAAGGGCTCTGCCACAGACAGCTTCAGACTCCAACATGCCACCAATTTTTCCATCGAGTCTCTTACCTCCCAGCCTTCTCCAGAGCATTATCGACACACCAGCATCCATAATCATGGACACAGTGCCCTAAAATAAAACTCTTTCTCCCTGTATATGCACACATCTATTTGTTGTATTTCTCTGGAGAATCTTGACTAATACATAGCTCCATAACTAAAAGCTTGCATTCTAAATCCAGATTGCCTGGGTAAAAATCTTCACATAACTGTACATTAGTTGGGACAAATTACACACACTTGCGAGCCTCAATCTACTCATCCATAAAAAGGAATAATAACTATCAGCCTTTATTGCACAGGATTATTTTCAGGATTAAATAATGTTTATACATAGAAAATATTTACAAAAAGCATACTCTATACAATGGATGCTATTCTAAGTATTCAATGAATATTAACTATTATTTCCAAGATTCCAACACAGCTACAAAACTTGGACTATGTCTTGAAAACAGGGATGAGACAGATAAATACAATTTTTAGAAATTACAAGATTATTTGGAAATCTGTTTTTGTAGGAACTAGTCAAGATGAGGGAAAATTTAACCCACATGTTTTCAAACTTTAGTTGCTTAAATGGAAAACCAATGATTAGCATTTGAAAACAACTGAAGTAAAAGCATGCTCTGCTTTATACCATAGCTGTATTCTTAAATAGATGCCTGCCAATATAATTACTGAATAATATATCACATGAGCCATCTCAGAAATGCTTGTAAGTGTGATTTCTAACTGCTGGCATCTCCCACCATGTTACCTCTGCTGTTGTACCCTACACTTGACCTCTCTATCTGCCAGTGTTTCTCATCCTTCCTGCTCACCAGCCACGCATGCCTTTTCCTATAAACTCATCCCTTGTTTTTCAATTCTCTGTCAAGTACATATTATTTTTTTCTTGTTCTTGTGTTTTGATTTTACCAGGGAAAATGCCTGGATGGATATTTATGTTTTGGCCTTGATAAAAACTTGATGTTTGTACAAAAAGGGGAAAACATAAGGAAAAAAATTATAGAAATTGTTACTTGAACATTCAATGCCTGGTATATATCCAAAAAGACTATGCAGAAATATAAAAAGATGAATGACAAATGTAGAAATTTTCTTAAATACTGTCAGGTATTTAATTAAAGTAATAACACTTCTTTTTCTGTAACGTATTCTAGTTTACATCCAACATTTATACAGATCATCCCATTTTAACTTCTTAACACTCCTATAAGGAAGACAGAAATCAGGGTTTACTAATGTCAGCACTAACGGTGTTTTGGGCTAGTCATGCTTCTTTTGGAGACACCACCTTTGTGACCAGCACCATTAGCATCCCATTAGAAGCCAGCAGGTTCTCCAACCCCAGCCAACTGTGACAACCAAGAAGATCTCCAGATATTGTCAGATGTTCCTGAGGAACACTAGGTTAGAAACACTGGCAGAAAGAAACAAAATCTTCTTTTTTACAATTAAAAGAGGTGGCATTCAATGAACTTAAGAGATGCTCCCAAATATATATTTTATTTTAATGACCTACAAACTTGAAACTTACAGGATATCATCATGAATATTTTGGGTAAAATACTAATCACTGTTAATAATTGTGGATTTTGGGCTGGGGATTTAGCTCAGCGGCAAAGCGCCTGCCTGGCAAGCGCAAGGTCGTGAGTTCGGTTCCCGGTACCGGAGAAAAACCAAAAACAAACAAACAAACAAACAAACAAAATTGTGGATTTTTTACAACTATTTTATATCACAGACATGTTTAATCTCACTTTCATCGCAGCTCTTTCAGCCATTTAGGCCCTTTTCTTCCCAAAAAAGGAAAATATGCCATTATAAATTCCATAGAAATGGGCATTATGAAACCTATCTAGTCATAAAAACAGTTGCAGAATCCAAGTCTCGGTTATTTGCAAAGCACTTTCTGTCTTTATTTGAGTAAGATTTATGAAACAAGCTATCACTTATTTAATTAGGCAGCTAATATTCCATCTAGCCTTTATGATATGACTCTATCATACACAGGTAAGACAACGAAAACACTTCTTTTCATAGGGGTATTGCGGAAGGAGAACTAGTCAAATATTAAATATTAATATTAGTTGAAGACACTTTGATTTACTTTTTTTTTTAAGTACTGGAATTGAACTCAGGGTCTTGCGCTTGCCAGCAGGGTCTGTACTACTGAACTACATGACTGGCCTGACACTTTGATGTAATAAAAAATACTTCCAATGATCTTGAGCTTTTGATGAAACTTCACAAGCATGCTCAGTGTTTTAACAGTGTGCAGTCTTATTCAGTACCATAGGTAGCAATTCTTCACATTATCATCTTTCCCAAAGTCTTAAAAGTATCAGAGGCTCATATTAATATTCTAAACACAAACACTTTACATAACTAATCAAACACTGTATTTAAATAGCATTTCACTTCAAACTGCTTCTCAACAAAAGAAAGAAAAATGGAATGGTCTCATATAATAAGTTGCCATCTGTGTGCAAGCTGATAAGATGACAAGAGAATGTTTGACTGTCAGAGGATCAGGGTTATGGACTGTACCTTCCATGACATACACCAGTGACCCCACGTCTCCTTCCTTGATGATACAGCTGTCTTTGCCATATTCCACCGGGTACATACAATCCACAATCTCCTGAATCTGTGACAGCTCCAAGTTCTTCATAAAGTCATTGTCAAGGATAGCTTCCTTTATAAGATCCTTGGACCTACGGCAGGAGAGAAAGTGTTACTGACACATCTGACAAGCTCTTTCAGAGTTTGTGTGGCTTCGTAGAGTCATGCAATGCTCTGGCACACTGTAAATACATTTTCTTGTTAGGAATCCAATAATTTTCTGAACGACCTGAGAACAAAGTAGTTCCATGGCAGCAGTAAAAGCACAGAGAAATTTTCCTTTACACAAAGTAGCATTTAATGAATAAATGACTAACCAACCAACAAAGTTCATATGATTTCATTGGGTTAGAATTTTTTTGGCCACAAAGACTGTGGGAAAACCAATGGACAAACATTTTAAACTGAAGTTTGTAATTTGGTTTAAGAATAAGTACAAACAAAATACAAAATACTCATTGGGCAAGCTATTTTCACTACTTTATATATTATAAAAAAAAATCAGAAATGTATTTTACAATAAACAGTTACAGTAAAAACAGAACTTTTAAACTTATTTTTGCATGCCTTTTCCCCTAAGCTTTGTGCTCTACACAGGCTGGGATCACTATTAGTTTGTTCTCTACTGTATGCCCAGTTTACACTATACTACCGCTCATAAGATGGGTGCTCAAGAGGTAGTCTGGATAAAAGCAGATAAGGGTTGGCTTTCTAAGTAGCTGGTTGAAACAAATATGACCATTCTTTATCTACTTTTCATGCTTCTTTATAGAATATTTCCTCAAGTATCATAATTTGAGCGAGATAAAAAGTCTTTCAACAAGGTGTTTGAAATACAACATAATTTAGATATAAGATTAAATATAGGTGGTCAGTAGGAAAGACACGTATGAATTCTGTAATTGGAGTCCAGTGAATAACAGGCAGGCTTTTCAGAACTTAAAACATGGTGATGATAATTTCATTCAGTGGGATAAGAAGTTGCAACTACTTCATAAGTTCACAAAAATCAAAGGAGAAGAGATATTTTAGAGTATTTTTTTCAGGAGGACCACAATCAAAACACTATCAGAGTAAGCCTGAAAATGAATATGATGAAAACAAAGACCTTAGTAAAATAGAGAAGAAGCAACACATTTGGAATTTTATATTAAAAGTCTCAATTTTGAAAAATGAACACAAGCTATCCTTCCTCCGCACTGATTTGGCAAGTGCCTTTCAGGGAAGTGGAGCACAGCAGTGCCCATTCACTTAAACATCAGCCCACCTTGCTCATTTCCAGCGATATCTCAGAGACCTCAGCCCCACTGCCCTCATCTTTTTTTTTTTGCGGGGGGAGCGTTTTCTCCGGTACCGGGAACCGAACTCACGACCTTGCGCTTGCCAGGCAGGTGCTTTGCTGCTGAGCTAAATCCCCAGCCCCCCGCCCTCATCTTTATACATTATGATATAATGACTTGGGTACAAGAAATAAAATGATCTACATAAAAATAAACACAGTTAAAATTTGTTACTACGAGCAACACTTCTAGAATGCACTATTCTATGCTTCAGTTAAAATTATGTTTATAAAGAGAATTAGTGGCATGGTAAAACTGTGATTTTTATATGTAAAAGAATTGTTTTTAGGGCACGTGTGTAATAGAATGTTAAAAATAATAGGCTCTGAAGTTACATGTATCTTGGTGTCAACCCTGCCAACCATAAAATTTGCCTTCCTTTTTGAATTTCCATTCTATCACCTATAAAATGTATTTAAAAAAATACCAATCTAGCGGGTTTATGTGTGAATTTTGACAACAGTGTAACATTACTTTCAGCAAATGATGAGTGATAAAGGTGGCAGTAATGTTAACTGCAGTAACAGTAATAAGCAGGAGTAACAGGATGCAATTATGATTTGAAACAGTATCACAAGGATATACAAAATTTTGATTTTGGTTGGTTTTAGTGACAGAATTATATGCTTTCTTTATACTTTTCCAGACGTACACATTTTCCTGGAAAAGGCATGATGCTTTTCTATTGCAAATAACCCATTTTAAATGTTTTAAAAGCAAAACTAAGTACCATGTTAATAAGCAATCCTTAGAATTAAAACTCTTGTCTCAGAGACATTACATTTGTGTGGCTCTCAAATCACCAAGTGTCAGGCAACTCTTACATCTTAGGAAAGAAAAAGGTCTTCTCAACAATTTCAAGAATTATCTCCAGATCCTGAAGTCTGCCCACTATTCCCTGATACTCTTTAGACAAGTTTTCTCTTCAATCACATATAAGGCAATGGGAAATATGCCAAATGCAGCCTGTCCCAGAAATGTGAGAATTATATCTGCCTTCTTTTCTTGGAAAGAACTCTCTGGCACTTTAAAAAAAAAAACAGACACATTGATTAAGGTATTGCTAGGCATGGAAATCAGCTAAGGCAATTTAAAAATGGAGTATGAAAGTTCCATGATCATTTTTTAAAATAATATGTAATCCAATCTCTTTAGCTTTCACTGGTCAGCTTTTGGTTCAAATTTCAGGTGAAACAAGTACAATTTCAAAGTCATTTTGCCCTAGAGTATAGTCTCTGTAATTGGCAACAATAGTCCAAATCCCCACTGACAATTCATTGCCCTCTCACATAGATAAAATGCTTGTGAGGCTCCCTAATAGTTTTGAATGCCAGGAATCACTGCAGCAGGGTAAGTTTACCTACCTACGATGAAATATTTGATTAATCACCTACAAGCAACAAATAAATAAATAAATACCTCATGCTGCCACCGCTGTTACAATTCTACCCAAACAGCAGATCCTATTTCCTGTCTAGGAGCTTCTGTGAATGAGCTCTATAGACAGAAGATAGTTGAGAGCTAAGAAATATCAACCAGCCCAAATTTCTTAAAGATAAAAGGTAATCCTTCAAGCTATTGGCCAATTTTGTTATTTCTTCAAAACTACAAACTGGTTTTCAAGAATTTTCAGACTGAATTTCACATCAAGCAACTCTCCTAGAGTGATCTCAATTTTATAGCAAGGACAGTCATGAGAAGTTTGAAAGTAATCGCAGTACTCATACCTGTCATTAGCACATAATGCAAAACATGGGCATTACTGTCAATTTATGACAGCAACCTAGTTCTTAGATAACCAGTGACATTTATCTTTCTTTTATTATGCATAATGTAATTTTTCTTAAAGTAACATTGTCTGCTAACTTTTACATTATAATTTTTAAATGGATGATTTAGTTTCATCAAGGTAAATCATGAAATCATTATAAAATAGATCTAAAAATAATAATTGAGGAAGGACGACGACGGACAAACAAAATGTCTGCTCAAATGTAATTCATATGGTAACTTAAGCGTTCTTCTTTGGAACTAGTAATTTCCCGTTGTTATCATTGACTAAGAACAATGCCAAGTGGCTTTTGAAATCACTGGTGAGATAGTAATAGATGAGACAGGCTTGTATTAACTAAAGGAAAAGAAAATTGTTCTTTGTTGGTGTTCCCCCAAAAAATCTATATTAAAAATCTTCCATTCAACCAAGTCAATCAGCTCTCCAGGGATGGGTGTATTTTATAGCTAAGTCACCCTACTGAGCTTTAACATAAGACGGTTTCCAAAAGAGCTCAGATCAAACTCCCTCTTTCATATCATAGAAATAGATCTATGGGGTTCCATAGAAGTATTATAAAGTGTTTTGCTTGAGAACAAATACACGTCGGATTATGGGATGTAAAAACTGTGTGGCTTGATTTATTAAGAAATAACTTTCGGAAGTTTAGATATGCAAATTAAAAACGACAAGAAAACATGACACATAAGTTCATATGCCTCATTGCAATTCAGCACTTTAAAACCAAAACGCTCAATAATTGAGACCTCTTAGAACTCATTCATTTCCAACAAGGTCAGCATGATCGATCATATTATGAACGCTCATTAACGCTCATCATTAGAAGTCATGATGTTGTTAGTCCCCTGAAATCCAGCGGCTCACAACGTCACCATGCGTTACACCTTAACATTTCCATTTTTTCCTAATATCCCTCTTTTTTACTAGTATGTGCTTGCAGTACATACTGTTTATATTCCTGGTGTGGAGCTGGTACATGGAATAGTACACCTTAATTCTTTTCTCATCCCCTTCCTCTATCTCTTGGTCCCTTTTTGAGCAGCATCTACCTCCCTTCCTCTTATTATCTCTCTTTTATTTTGTTCTTTATTTGTATTTGGGCTTTCTTGCATAAGAGAAATTGTGACATTTAAGCTTGTGTGCCTGATTTATTTCACTTAACGTCATCAACTCAAGATGCACCCATATTCCTACAAACAACTCAGGTATATCTTTCTTTATGGTAAGGTAGTTCACCACTAAAAAATATTTTGTTTTCTGAAATGGCTTAATTTAAAACTTAATTTTAAACTGATCATCAAAATAAATCATTTTAGAATAATTCTACTATTCTGATGATTTGCAAATTTAGTCCTGGGATAAAGTACATTACCTTTTGAGTTAATTTGAACTCAAAGGGAGGAAAATAACACAATTCTGTACTCCAAACCCCCAGTTTTTATACTTTCTCTTGGCTAATTCACCCAAATCATCTAATTCAGAAAATTAGAGACAAATTTAGCTATGTCACGTTATCTAACCTGCATTAGGAATCGTCGTACCTACTATGATGCACATGGACCAGTTTTATTTCCAAACATTATTATAAACTAGGCTTTACTATACTAGATACATTGAAAGGAGACAGCATATATTGTATATTGAGAAAATATTTAAATAAATAAAATTTTTAAGTAATCATATTCTTAGTTATAAAAGCTCTGTGGTTTCCAGGCTTTCTCATCAAAATAAAAAAGTAAACTAAAAATGACAATATTAGTCATCATCCTTGTAGTAGTAGCATAACTCTTAACATTTTATTTACTTTTTATTTTGTATTCTGCAAATACAAAGCATCTTAGCTCCTTTAAGTCTCACTATGACTCACTAGGTTTTCCACAGTGAAATTCAGAAAGTTGTATAAACTGTCCAATACTGCACAACTAATAATTGTGGATGGAGTCAGGATTTAAAGATGTATCTTTTCGACTTCTAAGACCACACCTCTACTAAACTGATTTTTAAGCCCACAATAATAAATTATATTTGACAATTTGAATGAATTATCCCAGTAATAAAATACAAAGCAAATATTCTGCTTACTTATCTCTAATTCTGCAAAGTTAAGAATGTTATACTTGAATGATATAACCCTTTTTTATTTTAAAAATTTAAAAGGCTAACAAAACAACAATGAAGACAAAATTTTTAAAAATTCTTTTTTCTTGACAAATTTTGCATGTTTGAATTTGGTAATCAGAATGACTGATCTGAAAACAACAATATGCAGTATAAGAACCATTGCTGAACTCCTACCATCTTGTATGGTGAAGCTCTGCATCATTTCCAATTTTTTTTTTTTATTACTTGTTACTGTCTTTGATTGATCAATCTTACATTCTTATGTCTGGTGGACTGAGCAACTGCACTGAAGCTAAAAATATGTAGCAACCATTGTGAATTCGTATCATAACATAATCTTTTATCTACAAAAACCATTTCACGCTTTCAAAACAGTTGCATATCTAATATTTCATTCTATTATTACTGAAAGCCTGGGCAGGAGGTACAACAGATGTGACTATTATCCCTATTTGACAGGTAAGAAAACAAAGATACAAACAGGTGGTGAGTTCATGCTAGAAACGAGGGTAGAATCAGGTCACTGCTTACCAGTCGAAATAAAACACTTAATAAAACCTCTGTTTATTACACACATATTCACATTCATTCATTCATACTTTCTCTTTGTCTCTGTGTCTCTCTTACTTCAGCTATTTAAATGCTCAAAATCACCTGGATAAAAACTGAACAAACCCACTGCCAAAGTAGCAAGAGGAAACAGGGAAGCGAGCCCATCTGACATTAATTCTATGGTTTAAAAAGTTCTGTGATGGTTTACTGACAGTTTCGTTTTTACTGTAATTCATCCTTCACATTAACAAAGTTTGAGCAAGTTTTGTGGCCTTTACAGAACAATAACCTCCCATTCAGAAACAATTCTGTATTAGCAATGGAATTCAACCTGTTTTGACTGCAATATGTTTACATATTTTCTCCTTTCTTTGTCTTCAGACAAACTCTTCTTCTCTCACTCTCTTTCCTCTGATTCTACCCATCCCAACTCACATGACCTTGATATATAAAATACAAAAGAGAAATACAGTGTGAAAACTTTTACCATCAAGTAAGATGAATGCATGTATTTTAATTTACATAAAGAGGAAATTCCTATTTGTTTATAGGATAAACATACATTCCAAGAAAAACTGCAAAAATATCAGCATTTTATAGTTAATAAAATTAATGATCTACAATATGTATACATTCCAGAGAAGTCTAACTATAAAATACCAAACATTAAATACTTTCCACATAAGTATTTTTACAGTACTAACGTAGTAAGTAAAATTTATAATTGTAATAAAATATCTTAGCATAGTGGTATATACATTATAATCTGAGTTCTATATCTAGATTTTCACTGAAGAAAGCAGAAAGAAGAAAAAAGAGCATAGAAGGACAAAGGTAAATAAATATGATTTTATAATTTTATTCTAAGGTCTATATATCACATATCATGCTGTCCTCTAAAGTTTGTCCCTTTCATTGACAAACAGTATTTATTATTTTTCCAACACAATAGTGTTTATTATTTTCCAGGCTCAAAATCAGTCACTGAAGTTAATAGAGGCAACAGTGATTGATGGGTTTAAAATGCAACCAGAATTATCCACAAAGTGATTTAAACAGTAAACTAGAGCTGCTACTGAATCAAGTACAATGAAGTAAGCCGTATCCAAAATCTGAGAAAACACCTGTGAAACATAACTTTGTGAAAATAAGGTCACAACTAAGATTGATAGAAGCACAAAAAAACAGAAAAAGGAAGAGAAAGGAAAAAGACAAGACCTGAAGTTTAAGCAGGCCAATGAAGCCAAACTAGTGAGTTTAACAAACACCTGCAGAAGACATGAGATTCATAATATACCCTGAGTTGGAAACAACATACTGTATTTGCAGGTACACGGTCTATCACTAGCCTCCAGCAAGTCACAAGGCACATAAAAGGTCTTTGCCCCATTGAGGTTCCAAAAATCAGGGACAGAAGGGAGTCAGGCAGCTTGGCTCCCAAGATTGTAGGATAATGAGAAAAGGTGCTATCTAGAGACCTAGAGATAAACAGCTTGAAGAATTAATCCAAAAGAACTTTAGGTAGAGAAATCAAAATTACATCCAAGACAATGAATGACTCTTCAACCTCAGGGAACCATATGATTCAGACGGCTACAGGGAACCCAGTGATTCAGGGACAGACAGAGGGCAACACTTTCAGAACATTCCTGGGGCAATGGTTGCCTGGACTTCCATGCGCAACACACTCTCTCTCTCTCTCTCTCTCTCTCTCTCTCTCTCTCCCTCTCTCTGTCTCTCTGTGTATGTAGGGAGAGTCCTATGAGGTAGTTGAGTTATAACCCACCCACAGGTAGACATTTGCTATTAAAGGTGCAGGCGGTGATCTACTCATAGCTAGATCACTATAGTTATGAATAACATGAGTATATTTCAAAATAGCTAAAAGAGAGGATGTTAAATGTTCTCATCACAAAGAATGATAACTACTGGAAGTGATAGATGTGCTAATTACTCTGATTTGATCATTCACTAAGGGTTTTTTCTCTAAATTGGAACCTGAAAATATTCTGTTACGATGTATTCATGTACTATAACTCGGTACCCCATGTATACACACAATTATTACTTGAAAATTAAAAGCTTTGAAGATTGCCGGACAAACATACTTTATCTAGCCCTGCTACTGTCTCTACTTTATTATCATTTTCTGGAATGAATAAGGACAGGAAGAAAGGACACACTGCCCCATTGAGGTCCCAAAAATCAGGAATGTGAAGAGGGGGAAGTAACCTGTGAAAACATTGTCACTGCCCCTGTGAACAGAGGCAAGACACAAAAGGGAGTGATGTTTAGAAGAAAGGCTTTTGAGTACTTTTTCTAGTTGCATTCATACAAATGTAACCTCCTCTTACCCTTCCAATACTAGCTTACAGAATCTAGCTAGAGAAGCAGTTGCCACTGTTAATTTCCATTCCTCACTCTCCAAGATTATGCTGCTCCCAGTGTGGCAGTCAGCCTTAGATAGTCGTCTGCTCACACTGACCCTTACATTTTTCATTTCTTCAACAACAATTTCTTGCATGGCTAGCAGGAAACTTGTGCTAGGCACTGGATACACAGAGCTAATAGACTCCCTTTTTTCTTAGCGCTAAAATGCTAGTAGTAGAGGAGAAGCTACTAAGAGATAACTGGTAAATAGATCATTAAAGTAGAGAAAGTGTTTGGAAGATGACAGAGGCTGCTGAGTGTGGAACAAAGAGGAAGACACATTTAGGATCTGAAATAAAGTCCTGTCTGCAAATGAAACATTCAGGCTGAGGTTTAAGGATACGATGAGCCAGCCCATAGGAGATCTAAGGAAAATATACTCAAAGCAGAAGGAATAGAATACTTCCAGGCTCAAATTCGGAGAAGAAAGCCCTCAAGCTAGAGCCATCTGATCAGGAGACAGGACAGCCAGAGATGAATTTGGAGACCTAAGCTGGGCCTGGTTTTGAAAGGGACTCGCAGGCTGTGGAAAAGAATCAGACTCAGTGAATTGGAAAGCTGTGAAAAAGGCGAAAGAAGGCTAGTAAGTGAGGTGGTCTGATTTATGTTTTAAAAAGATCACTAGGATTTCAGGGAATGAATTGGGCCAAATGCAAGTAGAAGGAAAGGGGAAGAAAAGCTCCGATAGGAGACTGCACTATTTCAGGCAAGACATAATGGTGGCCTAAATTAAGACAGCACCAATAAAAATGAGCAGAAGTGTGAACAACTTGAAAGTTTGTTTTGTAAGTAAAAGCCACAAGACCTACTTGTGGAGAGAATACGGAGTTACAGTACAGGGGAGAGAGCTAGGTTTCCAGGATGATTTTCAGTGTGCTGTTTCCTGACATGGATTAGACTTGGAGAAGTAACAGTTCATGAGGACGAAGTAAATAAACAACTAGGTTCAGGGAGAGGATACCACAAAGAAAAGGAGAAATTCCAGAGATATAGGAAGACACCCAGACAGTGTACGGTAGGGAGTTAGCAGGAAGGAAGCATTTTTCAAGGAAAAGGAATGATTAACTTTCCTTTTGATTCCCAGCAGAGCAACATTTTTAAAATATAAACATCTTTAAATTACTAATTTTTAGAGCTCTGACATCAGTCATTCATTACAAATGAATGTTGTGTTTAGGTCTAGCAACCATAAGCACTGCTCTCCCCTGCATTAATTTGTTAACTACTTAAAATACTTTTACTATGGATTTATTCCTCAGATTCCTCTAAGCATAAATGTATCACAGCAACAGAAGCTTCCTTAGAAACAGAATTACATAAAAAGAAAGCCAGTAAGATTCACTCTCATCTTCTGTGTTTTAAAAACTATACACATACTCCAAAGATGCACACTAAAGCATCCAACTTTACTGTGGTGAGGTTATGTGTTCAAAAAAACCCTAAGTGTCCAAATTGCCTGGATTCCTCCTCATTTATCATAGCAAAATGGCAATCAACCTGAACTAAATCAAAATTAGACTGCCATCTTTACAGTGAAAATTATTCCTTAACATTGAGGAGACACACTTATTAGCAACCTGACAGGATAATCCAGGCAAGAAACCTGTTTAACAGATTTGATTTTCATACTAAGTTACTGTAGTTAAAAAAAAAAGTAGGCAGAAAGGCAGGCAACAGAGAACATGAAAGTGACTCAGTATTAATCATACGTTGACTCATTCGACATCGTATAAGCCTCATTACCCTCTCTTCCATTTATTTCCTAAGCTTAAAATTCTATTGTAAATGACACCATTCAGAAAAATGACTTCACCATGAGGATCATTAAGATTTTTGTGCCGAATACAGTATTATAGAGTTCTAAATGTCAATAAGGCAAACCTTTTGCACATGGTTAATAAAATGAATACCTCATTTCACTTTTGACTCTCAAAGTTAACACCATATTTATAGCTTGTTTCTCCTTTTGGATCATTTTAGCCATTAAAAATCAGCTGCTTAGCTGCCTCACATTCTTTTGAAAATATGGGGGGAAGTAAATATAAAATGAAAAAGTAATTTTAATCAATTATTCACTTTTTGGGAAATAATGACTGCATAGCTACCTATTTGCTTATAGTTCATACCCACCTGGAGTTCTGCCTGAATATTATAGAACCAGATATTTCATTGCTCACTGAAACTAAATCGGCCATATAATTTTCTTATCCTGTCCTGATACATACATTGATCAGGTTTCTGGTATTATGGAAGCCACTAATAAGTTATTTCATTCCCTAGTGAAAACCCCAAAGTAACTTCCAATTTATTCTTACCCTTAGTTATAAATCTAACAAAATTCAAATGTGTCTTTCCACAACGTTTAATCATCAGCCTTTTCTCACACTGAAAAAGACAGCTTAGTTAGTCAGCTTGTGAACAGAGAGTCCCCCTGCCACGGGAAGCCTTATGGCAGGGTTGAGTGGTCAGCCATACCACACTGATAAGAATTAAAATAAAAATAGGCAGTGGAACTTTACCATAAACGACTTTTTCAGGCAAGGTAGAATGCAACCTCTCCCTACATTCACAGCCCAGTTTATTGAAACTTAAAAATGCAAAATAACAAGAGTTCTTTTAAATTTGCTTTCCTTTTAAACCCTATATGCTAAATAACTGGTTTAGAGTACCTGAGTTCTTTTTTTCTGGTACCAGGAATCTAACTCACGACCTTGGGCTTGCCAGGCAGGTGCTTTGCCGCTGAGCTAAATCCCCAGTCCCTTAGAGCACCTGAGTTCTGATTGGCCAATTTAAATCCACGAGCCTATCTGTCAGAGTAGCCACTGAACAACTGAGAACATTTTGTGCTCTGCTTATCCCTAAAAAGTTCTGGTTAGAGGGATCACAGGGAACTCCACTTTCTGGAACTCTACTTTCTGAACAGTGGTTCAAATCCAAATTCCTCATCTTTTATTTCCCTAACTTCTGCCTCTTTTCTTTCAGGAAATTTATTTAGCATGCCTTTCCTTATCCGCATATTAATAGGATTCTATTTGGTAATGTCTTTCAAGTCACTGCATAGGAAGGACCCTCTGAGCTCTCCTTAGAGGATGATAATATTTACATATCACAATCATTCTTTGTCCACACTAAATATCAGAGTCAGTGGTAATATTTCTAAAAGACACCGAACACTAACTGCACAAATTTGGCCCGAGATACGGCCCAGGTGTTTGAATAGGCACTGTTGTCACATAGCTATGCCAGGGAAGTCATTTTTATTATATGTTCATATGTCAAAATATTTGGATTATGTTAAACTAAATTTTTACACAAAGTTTCCCACCCCCTTCCCCACCCTGCCCCCTGCCACAATTTTCAAGTTTCTGCTCACTTTATGGAAAAGCAGTAAGTAAAATAGGGCATATTCAAGAACTCTCAGTTGTAAGTAACATTTTGGAAGATGCAAACAGTGTCGTAAAAAACACCACATTGTTGCAAAGTGGAGCTTACAAAATTAAACCTACTAAATTTTGAAAATAAAGGCACACATAGAGAACCATAGGAAACCTTTCCATTACAACTTCACACGAGATCAAAGGACAGAGACAGCGCTGAATCAGGATATTTATTCTCTCAACACTCTGCGTTTGCATATACGATATAAATTTGCTAATTTTCCTCATACTGCCTGCTCTGTCTCTTCATCCCTCAACTTCTTTTGCCCCACCCACCCCCTCCTTCCCTCTGACTCTGTTTCTAACTCTCCATCTGTTTCTATGCTGTTCTCTCAGAGTCCTTAGTGCTCACAACTCTCAGAACAAGAGCGTAAGCCTTTTTTTCTCCTTTCATTTAACATGCTCTGTTTAGATAATATTACTGAAAATACGACCTGTACATTGATGATGGCAAAAATCTATATTTCACTCCTGCCTTCTTTCCAGAGGTCCAAGCAATAAGGATTCTCACCCATAAAGTACGTGCGGCTCACCCTGGTCAGAACTGAATGCAACTTCCTTCCCTACAAATCTTTACTAAGACTCTCAACTTCAGCTGGAGGCATCGCCACTGTCTTGGTTACTTTTCTCTCGTTGCTGAGACAAAATACCCAACGCCCAAAATGAAGGAAGGAAAGGTTTATTTAGCTTACAGTTTGTGGAGGTTTCAGTCCATACTTGGCTGGCTCCGAGGCAGAAGATAGCAAAGCAACAAGAGCAAACGGGGGAATGGCAGCCGAACAGCAAACAGCCAGAGCAAACCGGAGGAATGGCGGCAAGCAGCTTCTTTCCCTGCCTTGCTTTGTAAACAGGCTACCCCCACCTAAGGGGTGTGTAGCTCTCACATAGTCTCCATGCCCTCTTCTTCCACAGGCTCAGGATGTATACAAAGTAAGCAACCTGGCTTCCTGCTGAGTCAACTTAGCCAAACCTCTAGACTCCCCAAGTTGACACAATGTATCAACCATAAACAGCCACTGACCTGCTTGCTGCAAACAGCAGTCTAAAGATCATCTTCAACCACTTCCCCCCTCACATCCACATCCAGTCACCAAGACTTAGCAATCATTTCCATCTCCTACATATTTCTAAGTATCTAGCTTAAGATACCTTCACCTGTGGGCTGGACTTTGTTTCTTAAATCTCTAACCTTGTCCCCTTAATCCATGCATTATTCTGAGTCCTTTCTGTATATTGTACTGAACTTTTAAAACCAAAACAAAGCAAATTCCACATGTAAAAGCTGCAAAATTCAAATAAGATCTGTTTACATGCTAATATTTTACCAATATACATTTTCTGGTTTTGACACTGTACTATGTTTATATAAGATTTTATAGTTTTGGGGAAACTAGGAAAGATGTACATGAACACGCTATTTCTGCAAATTCTTGTGAGTTTTACAGTTTAAAAATAAAAAGTTAATATAGAAATAGTCCTCTGTGCCGGGGATATAGCTCAGTGGCATGGCACCTACCTGGCAAGTGCAAGGTCCAGAGTTCGATTCCCATTACAAAAAAAAAAAAAAAAAAAAAAAAAAGTCCTCTAAATGCTCTTTTCTCTACTCCACTACTTCTTAAAGCCCTTAAATAACTTCTGTATGTTTTAAATAAGGCTGCCACCCTTACAACAGTTTTACAATAGTGCCTAAAAGTGTTTCACCAAATCTTTGCTTTGGCTGTTTATCTGCCCACTTTTCAGATTTCTGCTAAAGACCTCTTCATTGGGGAGGTTTTCCAGCCTTCCTGTACTGATTCATCTCTTCAATCTATATGAATTAACTCCCTGTTAGCACTTCCCACAGCACATTTTACTTCTCCTTTTATAATATTCTTTGTATCTGAAGTTTCTTGTTCAGTGCCTCTCCTTACACCAGCAGTTGATAAATCCAACATGGGTAGAGAATTCATGTCTGTCAAGAAAATATTTCTTGAGTAAATAAATGAATGAGGCTTTTAAACTGCCGCTAAAATCCAATTCATCATTTTTCAAAGGAGGCTCTACACTCCTAGATATATGGATATATTGATATATTGAGCGATATTCCTTTCTTTCTAGATGATGATACTTTTCATAATATCCTATAAGCCAACATTTCAAGTTGATGGCATACCAAATACTACAGATTTGGGGGGAACTGGTATTCTACTCTAGATGTTAAATTAGACCACAGTGTAGCTTAAGATATATTGCTATGATTTTATTTAAATATCTAATAAATGGAAAATGGATACAGATATATATTTTGGTTCTTGAAAAAGCTTTACAGAGACCCTATGGATTCATATTCTATTAAATATATGATAGAAAAAAACTATGAAATGTGGCCACTTGCTATAATTTTTTTTCCACTATTCTCCTGCCATATGTGCTCAACTTTTTACATTCCTTCTTCAGTTTACGGTAACACAAAGTGCCTGGCACCCTTGTAAAACATTTTCAAGTCTATTGCACAGATGTCACAATGAGTACTACATTATTTCAAGAACCAAAAAGTATCCATGGCATAAGAAATCACCAGTTAGAAATTCAGTTCTTGGTTAGAAAAATGAAGGAGATAACAAGAGTAGAGTTAATTAATGCTACAACCAGGACAGGAAGACAGGCTTCTCACAGACTAATGAAAAATTGCCCATATTTGCACATGGATTTTAGTAATTTCAATAAATGTACCAATTTGTAAATATTTACATCTGCCATATTCAATCCTTGACTTCTTTTCACTGAAATCTTTAAAAGTACAAATAAATGTTAAACCTCTAAATTTGGAAACAACAAGTGTGCAATTCACATTTCTGATAAAGACAGATATAGGAATCAATTGATTAACATTAAAATTACTAATTCAGTTTTGAGATATTTATGACTTTTAAGACTTATATCTTAGGTTTTTTTTATGAGTTTGCTTTATATTAGATCCTAAATAAATAACAACCAGTGTTAATTTCCCATCATCTTGTTTTGAAATTCTGTATCATTTATACTGTTTTGTTGATTTTTATTCTCTTTAATATTTTATATATATATATATACCTATCTTCTAAATAAGGGAGTAGGGAAGTAAATGTAATAAAAAGCTTCATGTTGTAATCCAGGAACAAATTCATAAGAAGAAAAGAGATATGATGTTATTAATCTGGGGGCTTCAAATTAGTGTTTTAACAACATACTGTCTCACACAGGCACCCCTGCTATTTATCTTTTTATTAGTAATTTTTTCACAACAGACATATGACACATATCTACCCATTTATATGGTAGATTTTTTTAGCATGCCAATTAGTGTTCATCATACCTCACTTGACTGAGATTTAATATACTCCCTTTGATATTAAAATCATGTGTAAAAGCTTGTAGCGGATAAGAGAATCAAGAATTAGGCCATTTCCTTTTCATATTATTTACAGTAAGGCTTTGGAAGGCAGAGCTCTCCACACTCATCCAGAAAGCCAGGCAGCAAATGTTTGCATGGCAGCAGCCCTGCAGAGTTGACGCAAGAAGACCCAGGTTCAGGCCTATTTTCTGCTCCTTCCTACTGTTGAGCCATGATTCCACAGCCTCTCTGAGCTCTGGTTGTCTCAGCTGCAAAATGAGGATGGAATGACGTCTACCTTATGGGTTGTGGTGAAGATCTAACTATAGTACATGAGATAATTTAGGTGCCTGGAAATGATAAACACAAATTCACAGGTAGTTATTATCACAGTGCAGGAACACTGGACAAAAGGCAGGGAGAGAAAAGGTGCCCCACTTTGCAAGAGTGGCACAGTGGTGGAGTTAGTGAGACCCTAGCAAAGGCTCAGCTACTTTACGTAGTTGGCGTGTGTGGCTGGATGGCCGGTAGGATTGGTGGCAGTAGAATGCTGGTTTTATGACCAACATGCACGTCTCTTTTCAGGTCACTGGGAACATTTGCATTTAGTGTCTATCACTGTGGGTTTCACTTCAGAAAAACTAAAACTGACTTGTTGTTAGGACATGGGCCTGCTTGGGCAGCTCACTTGGGGTATGATCTGGAAGGATGTATCTCCCTTCCCAGCTCTTCCCTTAGCTCTCTGCTTCCTGGTCACCAGGAAGTGAGAAGCTCTACCTACCCAACCCTTCCACTGCTTCTGCCTTGGAGCCAGTTGGCCATGGACTGAAAATGTGAGCCAAACAAAGTCTCCTCCTTTAAATTATAGGTGTTGGGTTTGTATTTCAATGATGAAAATGTGACTAAGACAGACAGTGACCACTGAGGGCACTTTCAATCGCACTCATCTAGTTCTTATATTTTAAGGCAAGGTTCATCTGGACCAGTTAAAATGCAGGCACCATGACTTGAACTGAGACATTGAAGTTTAGTGGATCTGGATTAGTACCCCACTCTCTGAATTTTTCACAAGTACCTGAATATTTTGTGCATGTATGAGTGTGTTTCTGTGTGTGTGTGTGTGTGTGTGTGTATCTGATATTACATGTAGAAAAACACTATTCTTGATTGTGTGAGTTCTGGGTTTTTATTAAATTAGACCAGCAGAGAATTCTGTCTCTCCTTGAAGTACCCTACCTTCCCCCAATGAAATGTCTTCAAAAACCTACAATTAAAAAATAAACCTTGAACTTCTATACAGGATTGACATGATATAACCCTGTAATGTCTGCATTAATAACACATAATATCTTTTCCCAATATTAGTAATTAGACATCTTTTCTTATAAATTGCCTTACTATTTTATCTGAAAATACTGGTAGATGAAAGATAATTATAAATGATCACAAATTATCTTCCTGTTCACTCTGACAAGCACAAACTTTCTGAATTAGGGCAAGTAGCCTTAGGCAGACAACAGCCAACTAGCTGTCCAGCCCAATCAACCCAAGCTCAATGAACCAAAAGTGGAAGTAAGTAGAAATGATAGAGGTTCTGTCCTTGGTTTTAGAAAGCAGTATTTCTAATATGCCTGTGTGCAAAAGGGTTTTGGTTCAATTTTGTTTTTACTGCAAACCCACACATGTAGTTTACATGATTTGGTTTTGTTTGTTTTTGTTGTCTTGCTTTGTGTTTGCTTATTTCTTGGGCTATGAAGGACGTGAGCTTCTTCCAGGTAAAAAATCTATTCATTGCATATTTGATCATGCAATCATTTCTTGAGGATATTTATTAACAGATGATATTTAAATCATTATTCTGACAATTCTTAGAGCTTTCCCTGCCCCCTCCTCCAACACACTCAAAAAACAACTTCAAATTCTATCAGAATTTTTAAGATGCCTGCATAAAGTGAGAGACTCTTCAAACACTTCACTGACCCTCTCTGACTGCGCATACTAGGACTTACTGAAAGCTGCCTGAGTGGAAAAAGACTAAGGAGTCATACACTGGTGATAGGACACCGGCAATTTGATATCACAGTGCACATAGTACAACAAATAAATTATTTCATCCTTACTCCTTCATCTTCTTCCATTTTAATAGGATTTTTTAAAAAGTTACATCAACCACAATTCATACATCGATTCTAAAAAAAAGAATATTGTCACTCACAATATTATCATGATGAATTTGTTTTGTGGAGTTACATGTGGTAAGATTATAGAGCAATGAGGGAATTAAAAGGGGGGAATACACCTTCAAGAAATAGCTCTGTAAAACGTGTCAAAACAAGAAATTCCGTTGACCACATTTGGGCCACATGTCAGCCATTCAATTTCCTGGTTAGATAATAAAATACAAAAGCCTACATTGTGACAACCTTGTGTTATGGTTGATACATTGTGTCAACTTGGGGAGTCTAGAGGTTTGGCTAAGTGACTCAGCAGGAAGCCAGGGTGCTTACTTTGTATACATCCTGAGCCTGTGGAAGAGGTGGGCATGGAGACTATGTGAGAGCTACACACCCCTTAGGTGGGGGTAGCCTGTTTACAAAGTAAGGCAGAGAAAGAAGCTGCTTGCCACCATTCCTCCGGTTTGCTCTAGCTGTTTGCTGTTCGGCTGCCATTCCCCCGTTTGCTCTTGTTGCTTTGCTATCTTCTGCCTCGGAGCCAGCCAAGTATGGACTGAAACCTCCACAAACTGTAAGCTAAATAAACCTTTCCTTCCTTCATTTTGGGCGTTGGGTATTTTGTCTCAGCAACGAGAGAAAAGTAACCAAGACACCTTGTTAAGCTTAGGTTTTAACTGTAAACAAAACATGAAGAATGCACAAGAGTTTGAATAAAACACAAATATTTATTATGTTACTTTAAACATTAAATAGAGCCTTTGTTCCTTTTGCATGATGATTAATATTTCTGGTAGATTTTGCTAACTTTTTAAAACATTCACATCACATTTCTTTGTCCAATCTCTTTCTACTATTACTTTAGGGCACTTTGAATTTCTTAATCTTCCAGTATCAAATCAGAAGTTTGCAGAATCTTCTCACATTTCTGAATCAATCTTTCAAACAAATACACAAATGAAACATTATTTTTATAGAGTTGGCTCTACTTTAATGTTTGGAGAATTCAGATATTTCCCCCCCAATAAACAGAGTTACCAATCCTTCTTAGGACAACAAAGAAATGATTATTTTCTCCCCATAAGAACAAAGAGACAAGACATTTTATATAGATTTGAAGTGAAATAACTATAAGCAAGCTATCAAGAAATGCATTTGATTCTCTCAATAATGGGATTTTCAAAGAAAATCCCTTAGAGAAATTTAAAGAAAATCTGTCCTCTCTGTAAGAACATGAGCACCCTTCCAACTCCAATATCGGTGTAACTAAGGAGTGACTTCTCATCCCACACTGGATGCCCTGAGGGTAAGAGGGCAGTGTCTCCTACAGTGTTTCCAATGACTTAAACGGTGGATCCATGGATGCCACATGACTTACAATTATATTTACCCTGAAGTAGCATTTTAAAAGAGTGAACTAATGAAGACAGAATAAGCAGAGTTTTAGACAGTGCTGTAACACTGCATAATTTCACATTTGAAAAAAAAAAAAACTATACTTTTTGAAAATCTAGCACATTTAGTATTACTGGGTCTGTTTCTGGAGTCAGAGATCAGAGGGAATAAAGACCAGCTGCTTCCTGTAGAAGGTACAGGTAAAATGACAGGTGCTATTTATTCCAGCTCCCTGCCCTGTCCACTTGACTCATCTACGGATCCTACCTGACCTCAGTAGGCACCTGGGTTAACCTTTACCACACTTGTGCAGAATACGGCCAATGCACACTCAAAGGATGAAATAAGTATGGAACACCATACTTCACTTCTGCTATACTAAGCTTTTTAAAATTGTAATTACTTAAATTGGTACACATTGTGGAGACACAGTATGAAAATTGTGCCTGTATATAATTTGTAATGATCCAGTTTGGGTAATTAGCATTTCTATCTCAAATATTTAGTATTTCTATATGTTGAGAAACTTCACTATCTTTTTTCTAGTTATTTTGAAATATGACTTATGATTGACTATGGTTATCCACTCTGCTATGGAACACAAGAACTAATCCCTCCAAATAAATGTATGTTGATACCTACTATCTAACCTTACTATTACCCCAGCCCCTGCGCTTCCCAGACTCTAATGAAGATTATCTATTCTCCACTTGGATGAGATCAATTGGTTTAGTTTCCACAAATGAGTGAGAATGTACGGTATTTGTCTTTCTGTATCTTCTTATTTTCTTTAACATAATATCCTCCACTTCCATCTATTTTGCTACAGATGACAGGATTTCATTTTTTTCTAGTATTAAGTTTTTAAGACAATATTATAGGGCCCCAACCAAATCAAAAATTCTGGCACTAAGACCTGAACAACAGTATAGTTAAAGTTCCCAAAGTGCTTCCAGTGTGATCCATGGTGAAAATTACCTGGTCTAGGCTCATATTTTGCTTATATTTTCCATAAAAGATTTTTTAACTATGCATAGTTAAAAAATAGTACCCTCATGCATAGTTCAAACTTGAAAGCCAAAATATTTCATCACAATCTTAAAAAGTTGAAAAAATGTAATTTCTGGCAAGTAGTAATTATTGATATTTTAAAATAAAACTATTATTCATTCTCTCATCTCCCACTTTTTGTCCATTTTTTGAAGTGCGTGAATAAATTCTTTAACTTCAGAGATTTTTCCATTGTTTATTTGTGTCTTTTATGTACTTCCCCCTAGAAAGATGTGTTGCTGCTCTTGTTTTTGCTTCTGCTCCTACTGTTTGTGTTGGTTTGAACTGATTTAGTTTGAATTTGTGGTGTTGGGATTCAAACCTAGAGTTTTACTCATGCTAGTCTAAATGTTCTAATGTTAAGCAACACACCAGGAAAAGTAAGATAATTTTATGATTGCAAGGTTTTTCCTGAGCAATCATCCTCTCAGATACATTTTCTGGTAGGTAAGCTTTTGAGAAAAGAATGCATTTAGAATTTGAGAATCTAAGAGTTGGCTTCATTATACATATCCATGCTTTTATATTTTTTACTTAATCTGTGACTCTCTCTCCCAAAACAGAGCTGAAAAGGGGCTTATATGCAAGTAGTTTCTTTAAGAACCTTTCCCTAAGAAAGGAGGAAAAAGCAGAGAAAACAGGGAAAGAGAAAGAGAGGTGGCCCAAGCAGTCACTGAGTTAAGGACAAAACCCCAGGAAAGAGTGTTCTAGACTTGTCTAGAAAACACTTAAGATGAAAGTATATACTGGCACCCATCTTTCACTGATCTTGGGTTCCCTGTGCAAGTTTAATTTCCATCCTCTTCCAAGTTCATAGATGGAAAAGAATCTGTGATGGTTAGGGTAGACTTTCAACTTGATTGGTTTTCGGATCTGCCCTAGAGATCAGTGGTGCACACTTCTAGGTGTATCTGGGTGGGTTTTGGAGGTGTGGTCTTGGGGTTCCTGTTTGAGACCTTGCCCCTCACACTCTGGCACTCCTCTCCTGCTTCCCAGCTGCCATGAACTAAACATCTTCCCTGCACCATGCCCTTCCCACATGATGCCTCTGCCTTGGATAGAGCCGATCATGGACTGAGCAAATTAAACCTCTTCTCTTCTAAGTTGTAGATATTGCGTGTTGTGTCTCAGTGACAAGAAGGTGATGAATACAAAACCCCAGCAGTAGTATGAGGTAGTGAAGAAGTGAGGGGAAGTAAAGTTGACAATGGTGCCATCAAGTTACACCTAGATGTCACTGGTTATTGTGACAAGGGCTAAACAAATAGGTGGGTTGACAGCACAGGAAGGTGGGCACAGAGATTTCTCATATTTGCTTGGAAAATCTCAGAGTTTCCCCACTGTGTCCACTGAAGATCTCCAATGCAGGAAAAACTTCTTCAAGGAGGGGATGTTGGGTGTAAGTGCTAGAAAGTCAAACATTGACAGCCAAGTCTTTCAGATGAAGATAACTTCAAAGGGTGCAACCAGAAGTCTAGGACATAACAGAGGATGAGGCATTTGGGGAATTATAAATAGTTTGGCAGTCACTGAGTACACAAAGAGTTAATGATGATGAACAGTTAAGGAGCTAAACCATGTTGGACTTTCTGTGCCATGCTAAGGAACATTCTCTTCATTATGAAGTCTACAGGGAGATGTGGAGGATCTTAGGCAGGGGTCTCCTAGTCAGAGGAAAATATTAAGCATCTGTGGGGATGGGGAATGCACCGTGGAAATATTGGGGAAGGAAAATCATGCAAGGCTGTGGCAGCTAAAGGTATGGAGGTTGAGGGTGATTCAGACACTTCTGACTTCAACAGCCGGGCTGGTGACTAAGTAGCATGAATACAAGCCCTGATTTACTTAAGTTTTAAACAAACCAGGTCTACAGCTTTCCAGTTATATTCAGTGAGTCAGACTATCAGAAAGGAAATGTTAAGAAGGCCCACACTGCATGTCCATTTTGGAAGTCACCCTTCCTCTAAGTCTTTCCTACTTGCATCTGTGAGATGGGTTCTCTCTCTCCTCCATGCCAAGTCTGGGAAACTCCAATGTCTGCAGAAAGCATACATTTTGATGGTGCTGGGAGCCCTTTACATGATGTGACTGAAATCCCAAGTTAGAAAACAAGATATCCCTTCCTTCAGGGGTAGGGAGGTCATCAAAAAAAGTGTAGATACAAACCAGGTAAAAGAATGGAGATTGGTGCTAGATGTGGTAGTGCATGCAGGTAGTCCCTACACTCTGATGCAGGAGGTTTGCAACTTTAACCACAGCCCTGGCAACTTCATGACTTTGTAAGACCCTGTCTCAAAATATAAGTAAATAAATACATACATACACACATACATGAATAAGGGAGATTTAACTCAGTACTATCAAAGAAAAGATAGGAATGGAGTTTGGGGCAACTTGGCTACTGAAAGGCATTTGGTTCAAATTTTTCAAAATAAAGAGTATGTATTGCTCAAGCCTGTCTTGTAAATCTTCCACATACATCATCATTTGTCGGTGTGAATTCTTGGAAACTCCACATGGCTCTCTTCCTTAGAATATACCTACCATGCTCATTTGACTCTAGCTTATAATGTAATGGGAAGTGAAAGAGGTTTGTCCCTAATTAGACTTCTGAAGACAGGTACAGTAGTTGGACATACCCCTGTTATATTTTCTGGTGTGTTTTCCTCCTTTGTAAAATTTGAAGGTGATAGTAAAGAACATGAGACAATGTATACAAAAGCACATCAGAAACTGCAGAGTGCTTACAAACGTGCAATGCCAGCATCCTCAGTAACAGCATGAAATGAAAGGAAAATTCACCAGGATTTTACTCCCAGTAGCCAAGAGGCAAGACTGAGGGTTACATGAAAACTAAGAAATTGGGAGGACTTCTTACAGGCCATCATGACTTGATACTGAAAAGGATCATCATTTAATATATATTAAATATATTAATTAAATTTTAATTTATTAAGCCATCATCAGCTACTAAAATGATCATTATTTAATATATATTAAATATATTAATTTAGTATTAATTTAATAGGTCATTACCAGTTATTAAAAAGCTCACCATTTAATATATATTATATTAATTAGAAATTAATTAATACTAATTGAAAATGTATTAAATGATGATCAGCTTTAGCACCTGGTAAATATATATATAAATCATTTTGGCAAAGGCATTTATCAAATTCAAATCTTTGCTACTAAATCAATGCCCATTAACACTAAGCTTGAACAAGAATATTGAATTTTACTGCTTTTTTTCAGATATTCTGTCTTATTCATTCTTAATAAATAAGCAATAAAATCTATCTTCTAATTACCAAGTATTTAATTCCAATTACTGTGAATATATAATACCTTTCCATGGTAATTAAAAGATTTATAAAAGACTATTTATCAGACCCTAGGATACTAAATGCATTTGAGTTGCAATACCATATTCCTTAATATAGATACTAGGCATTTCAGCTTGGAATATGTTCAGCCTAGGGGTCATATTGTTCCACAATTTTTCCACATTGTTTGTTTGTTTGTTTGTTTTTGCTTTGCAAACTGGAAGTTCAACAAGTACACAGCATTAGGTTTCTAAAACAGTTACATATGCAAAGTGGATGGAATTACAGGACAAAGAGTGCAAATGGAAAGTCATATGATGTTATTGTTCCTCACAAAATAATCTATACTTAAAATACTGGACTAGCTTGATTAGAATATTTGGTTTCCAAGCAAACAGAGTGACCTTAAAGTTCAAATTCATATGTGAACATTATTGAGTAAAAGAACAATTTTGGATTCCAATAAAATTAAATTAGACAAGGAATTGATATTCATACTCATAACTCTGACCAGAAGGATTTTTAAGTGTCACAAAAATCTGTCATTTCCTAAGACAAAGGAAAAATCTTAAATCCCAGTATTTTAAATGATATATAGAGAATGTGTTGGGTGACTTGTAGAGTTGTCATGAAAATTAAATGAGTTAAAATATTTAAAGAACTTGCAATATTGTAGGTCAGATGTAAACTCAAAAGCGAGTTTCTTTGTAATAGGAGTATGGATGAGCATGAGGAAAGAGCTGTTCTTCAAGAGAGTAGAGAAAAGGATGATATGAAAACCAGATTCTCACACATACTCACACATATGTGTGCATGCACGCACATAGAGTATGTCAAGGAGAAGAAACATAAAATAATATTAAGATCACAATGACATCAAATTTGTGCCCACAGAAAAGAAATTCAAGAAGCTATTTCATCAATAAAAGTCTAAGAGAATACAATAATCAGAGAACAGGAAGTTTTTCTTGGAAATTAAAATGGTGGTCAAGCTTCTGATTCAAATGAGTAGACTGACTTGGGCTTCCTCTTGGAACAGGGGATAGAAGACCATGAATGGAAATATTTTTTTCATTATAAGCCCTTCTATTATTGCTAATTTTAAAACCATGGATAAAATAATACAATTTATTTTTAAAGACTGAAACTAATTGAATATTGTAGAATTTTATGATTGTACACAATTATCTCCCTTCATTGTAGAATTGGTTTTGGGGAGCACTAGGTCTGGCTGAACAAGTTGTTGAACTAAGGCAGCAGAGGTTTTTGGATGCAGATTGGATGTTGTTGGAAAGCAAGGGCAATGCTGTGATGGAAGAGTTCAACAGACTTTATCTAAAGAGAGGGCTGAAGAACAAGCATGAAGTCAGAATTGGTAAAGAAGCAGCTGCCACGCACTTAGCAAGAGAGAAAGAGAGCTCTAGTAATTTATGGCTTACACAGTGGCTGTCTGATATGGAGAATCTATGAGATTGTTCATGCCCAACAAAACAATGTGGCTTAGGTGCAGCTATACAATCTGTAGTATCTTTAAGGTTCAGCTATGAGTAAGATATCCAGTTCCTGGATGCCACCAGATCTCTTTTGCTTTCTTAAAAGGCAAAAAAAGACAGATATGTGTAATGGAGAGTATATGTAATGTGTTATTTTGATTTATATGAATTCATTCTTATGTGTGGAATTTTTCCCTTAGGAAATTATGCTGTCTTTAGATATCAAAGACAATCCCCTACATTCTTAAAATTCATCTGGAACCAGAAGAGACCCAGAATAGCAAAAGCAATCCTGGGCAACAAAGACATGGCAGGTGGCATCACAATCTTTAACTTGAAATTATACTACAAAGCTACTGTGATAAAGTCAATACGGTACTGGCTAAAAAACAGACCTGAGAATCAATGGAACAGACTGGAAGATGCAGCCACAATCACAAACACACTCAGCCACCTTATCTTTGAAAAAGAGGCCAAACAAGTTCACTGAAAGAAAGATAGCTTCTTTAATAATTGGTACTGGAAAAACTGGCTCACCACTTGCCAAAGACTGAAACTGGACCCATGTCTATCACCATGCACCAAACTCAAGTCAAAATGGATCACAGATCTAAATATTAAAACAGAAACACTAAATCTACTGGAAGAGAAAGCGGGTAAAAATCTTGAAGACATAGGAGTAGGCAGAGAGTTCATGAACAAAAACCAAACTGCACAGGAAATACTTCAAAGAATCAACAACTGGGATCTCGTCTTCCTGAAACGTTTTTGCACATCTGAAGAAAACATCAGCAGAGTAAAAGGAAAACCCACAATTGGGAAAAACTTCTAGCCGACTGTCCCTCGGACAAAGGACTCATATCTACAACATATAAAGAATTAAAAAACATCAGCCCCCCCAAAATTCAAAGACCCAATACAAAAATGGGCATCTGAGATGACTATACACTTCTCACATGAAGAAATGCAAATGACAAAGGTAGTGGATTGACAACTGGTGGTCAACTTATAACCCCCAGCTGAACGGAGTAGCTGTGGTGCTGGGTGTGGGGGGCCCACCTGGGGACCATTGCCAACAGCATAAGAGGCAGACCTGGAGAAGAAGAAGAAAGGTTTTTGTGAACTAAAGAGGCCTGCTAGTACAGATCCTTTATCCTGCTGGCACAGACTTCCTAGATTCCACCACTGACCTTTAGGCCTTCACAGCACAGATCCGTGAAACAGACCTGCATGAGATATTGTTATGGGCTCTGGGCCTTCAGCTATACTCATGGGAGGCATTGTTATGAGCTCTAGGTCTTAAACTGGACTCATGCAGGACATTCCTGTGGGATCCAGGCCCTCAGCTGGATTCCTTGGTCTTAGTATGTGGACAGATTTCCTGCACTCTTTTGTATATCATTCTTTGGGTGACTATTATAAATAATCTTAAAAATATGTGTCCTATATTATATTGTTCCCCTTGCAAAATATCCCTAAATCAACACAGCAAATAAATACATGAGAAAATGTTCAACATCATTAGTTATTTGTGAAATGTAAAGTAACACTGAGATTCCATCTCACCCCAGAAAGAATGGCTATCATTAAGAAATCAACCAATAACAAATGCTGGCGAGGCTGTGGAGAAATAGGAACATTTCTCCACTGCTGGTGGGAGTGTAGACTGGTGAAACCATTGTGGAAATCAGTTTGGAGATTCTTCAGTAAACTAGGACTAGAGGTCCCATTCAACGCAGCTGTTCCCCTTTTGGGTATTTTCCCAGAAGAACTGAAAACATCATATCACAGTGATAAATGTGCACCCATATTTATAACAGCACAATTTGTAATAGCTAAATCATGGAAGCAACCCAAATGCCTATCCACTGAGGAATGGATAAAAATGTTGTGGAATTTATACATAATTGAGTATTACTCAGCTATAAAAAAGATAATCTCGAGGCCTTTATAGGTAAATGGACACAAATGGAGACCATATTTATAAGTGAAATAAATCAGACATGCATGTGTAAACACCGTATTGTCTCACTAGTGTAAGAACCTGAAAGAGTGAATAAAACCCGACATTGTGAAAGGAAAGGAAATTGCTCAAAAGGAAAGAACAACTGGGATGTGTGAAAAGAGAAAAGAAAAATGGGGAAAAATAAGTATATATATATATATACACACACACACACAGAATAGCTAACATAGTTGTCCTAGTGACTTTTATTGCTCAATTGAAAGGAAAAGTAAATGTTTAATCATTTGATCAATCTTACATGTCTATATCTGTTTATCTGAGTATCCAATTTGAAGATATCAATATGTAGTACAACAACCATTGTTAATTTCCTATCACCTTGTCTGAAATTCTGTGTTGTTTCTATTGTTTTTGTGTTATTTTCTAAATGTATGTGTGTTTGTTAATATGTTTTTATTCTTTTATCTTTAAAATGAAAAACTGAAAAAAACGACAACAAAAAACAAAGACAATACGCTAATCATTTACAAATACCTACAAGAGTCAACTCAGGCTAATCAGATTTTCAGTCTTCCCAAAGATGTTTTTAAAAAACCTGTCCTATGATCATCCAGCTGTGATCTGCAAGAGCTGGGATTGGAAGTGGTATTGCAAAAAAAGCCTATGGGTGCTGTGTTAAAACTGCCCATATGTGGCATGTAGTAGGACAGAGGCCATGTCAGTGTTTAGGAGAAGGTCAAATTGGAATGCATTTCTACAATGTGCCTTTCACAAGGGACTTGCCATTTGCTGCATGTGTGGAGAGGTAGAACTCTGAGCATTTAGACTTATAGCCTTACATCAAAGGGACTCTTGAGAAAGAGAAAGCCTGAACTGCCAAGTGCCATCCTCATTTGATGGGGAGCAGATAGGCTGTTCTTGGGCTAGGACAACAGCTGTTTTAATGGTATCTGCCAAAATGTTTAGTGGGGAGATGATGCAAGAGGCACAGCAGAAGGTATGACAGATGTACGTACAATACGAGAAGCACAGGGCTGGCAGTGATGAGGGCCTGCTCCTGAGGCTACTGCCAATGATCACCATTGTGGAGAACATTGAGTACAATAAATATAGCAGTGTTCCTTAATGCTGTGCCATTAAGACCGTATTTATCTCATCCATTAAGTGTACCAGTCAGGAAATTAATGGTGTATATCATTTGTAAGATCATTCATGAATCTAGTGAATATTTAATAGGCACCCAAGATGGATGATGTGCTAATAGCTGATGATGAAATTTGCAAGTAAACATCTCTATCCTCAAGGAGTTTTGATATCAGTCTTAGTGTCACTTTACCTGTGTTCTTACTTAATGGTTGTCACTTACTAGTTGGGTGGCCTTGAGAAGATCTTTTAAAGTTTTAAATCTTCTATTTTGTTAGTTAAAAACGGAAGGAGAATGCCTTGTGTAGAAGTCTGGTATGAGGATTAAGTGAAACAAGGCATTAAAAAGTTCTGAGTTTTGATCAAGTACACGGTAAATGTTACCTATTATTATTTGTAACAAACTTCTTCACTGCTGTAGTTACTTAACTAAAGGTAATTTGAATATGGCCCAAAGAACGTACAAGGTGGAGAAATATGAAATCATAACCAAAAGACATGATTAAATGGAAAAGCAAAGAAGTACATAATTTCCTTCACCAAAGATCTTGTTAGACCATTAAACAAAAATTCTCCTTTGTATAAGGAGGGAGGGAAGTATAATTGTTTGCCAGGGATGTTCACTTTTAATCTCTGGAGTTTGTGGACATGGTAATTTATATGCCAGAAAGGACTTGGAGATGAAGTTAAGGATGGACTTTGGATTGAGAAGATCACTGTGAATTATCCAGAGGCAATGCAGGTTGTGTGGGTTCAACACAACCTATCACAAAGGTCTCCGTCATCCAGGGAGAAAACAGTGCCAACACTGGAATGATACAGTGTAAGGAGAAATGGATCAGCATCGTTTATTTTGAAGCAGAATGGCAGGGGCAATAATGGAAGGCTGTCTCTAGAAGATAGAAAAGACAAGGATTCTTCCTCTAGAACTTCCAATTACGAGGGTAACTGCTGACCCATTGATTATAGCCGAGTGAGGCCCCCATCAGACTGCCACCTATAAAACTATGCAATACAAATGTGCTTCCTTAAGCCACTGAATTTGTGGTAATTTATTCCAGCTACAAAAGGAAATTAATACAATGGCTCTTGGTTTTATCAAATCATCTTTGCAAAAGACTAAGGGACATTTGCTACATATGTAGCACACATGTTAACAAGAAAGGTGACAGCAGTTTACTGAGGATTCTGTGGAGCCTATTACATATCTAAGCCAGGTATACCAAATTCATTACCCAATGTAAAGTATGGGATGTCACTCCTGGGTGGGCCTTGCACACCACCTAATATAAACACCTCCACACATGCTCAAGAGATCACTTAAATTTAACAGCTCTGGCTGTTCACAAACAAGGACCAGAAAATGCAGTGTGAAAGTAACTGGAATATGTCCTAAAGGACAGAGAGAAAAACTGTATATTAGGCCTACAGAAAATAATGATACATGTAAAAGTTGACTTCAGGATTTTAAACATCCCACTGTATACGTATCCCCTCTTCACGGTGGGCTTTATGGTTTTGTGTGATTTTAGCAATGTCACAAAATTCTGAAACCCACTCCCTCCTGATTCAGTAACTTTACACTTCCTATAATTACATAACTCACCACTTTGCATTTTAAAGTATATCAATATGATCTTACTTTAAAACAGAAAGATTTGCTCTGTGGTGAGGTTAAAATGGTCATATTCTAAGGTAGTACATTTTAGAATTCTCTAGAGAGATACTCTTAGAAAAATGTCCCAAATCAAAAACAAAATGAACAGGGTCAAAAAAAAAAAAAAAAAAAAAGAAAAAAGAAAATGAACAGGGTCGATTAATTATAGTAGAAGGTAGTTTTATATTTTTTGTTTTGCCAAAAAATTGTCTATTGAAATATAATCTTCTGAAGACTAAAGCATGATTCACCATTCTTGATAAGCGCATTTAACTATACATATGTCTGAAAATTTGTATATTCACTACTTCAAAATTTTATTCAAAATTTAACTGAGGATTCTAGATAACCAGGGAGATTTCTCTAAATAATGAAATAAATAAGGTTTGTGAAATGTGTTAATATTTCCAGGCCTAAGTGCAAAGGAGGAAAAATTATAAAGATAAATAACTCAAAGTTTATGAATATTTCTTTTCACTTTTGGTCACTCACTGAAAATTAATTTAACCATACTTAAGATATATGGTGGGAAAACTGACCCATGCTGATGTCATAAAGTAGGGAAAGCATAAATTATATATAAAGAATAAGGTAGATGTTTTTCAATTTAAAAATGGGAAAGCAGCTGGGCATGGTTGTGCGCACCTATAATCCCAGCACTCAGGAGGCTGAGGCAGGAGGATTGTTGCAAGTTTTAGGCCTGTCTGAACTGCATAGTGAGACCCTGTCTCAAAAAGACAAAAAAAAAAAAAAAAGGAAAGCTACATTTTCAGACTACCAAGGCTGCATGATTTTGTTCTTAGGAGCCAAGCAAGAAATGAAAACTTTTTCTAAGGGCAGCTATTAATTGACCAACGCAAGCTACGGTTTAGGCTATCACAGGTTTTCTTTTTATTTTATCTATAACACTCACATATCAGAAACTAAAAGATGGGTTCCAAAACAATTTGAAGCTTAATATTTACAAGCAATCTGCTGTTGCTTTTCCTTCAATTAACCTAGCTTCCCTGAGCAAAGGCGTTTTAAGGCGGAGGCAAACTAAACTTAAGCAAGCACAACAGATACAGCCATCTACTGTGGACGAAGTAGAGTACTTTGCAGAGAAAATGAGAACACCAGAAGGGTTCATATGGGAATCAGATCTATGTTCTAGTGGGGATACTGCCTGCCTTCAAGTGCTCATTTGAAACCTGATGCTAATAATAACACTTATCCCACAGGGTTACAATAAAAATTAAGGAGACAGTCTCATGTAAAACACTTAATATAGTGTTTGGTACAGATAAAAATGGTCAACACAAGCTTCCTGCAATGAAAATAAACAGAGTTATTATTACCACATTAATGCCTCTCTGAGAACTTTTGATATTTAGGAACTTGCTAAATTTAAACATCCATTTTAGAAACCATTTTACTATCCATTTTAAAGCCAAACATTAATTCATTTTAAATTATATAATTAAAATGGCATGGGGTTATATTGATCTAAGGATTTCTTCTCTGAAATTTACATTTAAAAGTTACTTATTTTTACATAGACTGTTGTTACTCCAATATTTCTCTGTTTTTTTTTTTTTTTTTCAACTCCCATTAAATCTATTCTTTGCTCTGTCAACCTCTGAATGGCTTTTGGCCAAAAGCTATAAGACACTGACCTAAAAATTGCTTTTCTAATCTTAACTATATCCTGAAATAGTTTTAATGGAACTTGGGATCTCAAAGAATCTCAGGGTTGGAAAGTATCTGAAATGCCATTTAATAAAATTTCCCTTTCCCTCATCCAACATCTATGACATTTGCAATAAGCCATCACTGAGCTTTTAGTGCAAACCCCGAGTGATAAGATATCAACACCCCAAGAGGCAGCTTACTTTTGGACAGTCGGACGCTCACAGCACTGGTGACAAAGCTTCCAAATATCTCCACAGAAAGAAGCAGATGCTCTTGACTCATTTTTAAATGTAGAGCTGCAATTATGTCTAAGAAAATAAAAGCTCAGCCGTATTTCATCTTTACTCCACTGGGACCTGTTACATAATGAATTTTTTAAAGGAATCAATAAGACGTGATACGAGAGTATAGTCTACTTGTAAAGCTACCAAGAATGGGTTTGCTTTGGTAAACCCTGTTGTGCCTCCTCTATCTATAAAATTCATGGAGTAGCAGTGGCTACTTTCCAAATTTTGAGGAGATTGCATGAGACGGTATCAGGCATGTAGCATGCATTCCACAAATAAATTGTTAATGTAAAGCATTAATAATAATGGCCACAAAGTGCCTAGACACATGCGCCCCTCATGGTGTACATTCCCAAACTGTGCCTATTACTGATTAAGTCACTTGTTCATTGTCCAAGAGCTCAGTTACTGCCTGCCAAGAAATAAAGCTCCACAAGTGCAAGCACTTGAAACATAAGAGAACAGGTTAAAATGTTGATGCAGAATAAAGATATGACAGGTAAACACCACATCATGAAAAGAGAAGCATAAGCAGACCTTGATTGCTTTATGACCAAGTTAAAGACCATATTGTGTTTGAGTGTGTGATTTGTCTACAATTAGGATATAGGATAAATGAAGTTGGGAAATTTTCATGAAGTATTTCTCTATCCAATAAACACAGCAATATTACTTCTTCAAACGTGGCTCCACAATAATTGGCAGCAGAGCAAATGATCCTAAACAAGTTAACTAAAATCAGCAATGGCATCAGAAGTATGCTTGGGTCTACATACTCCCTTCCTTCTATGGCTCCACAGCCTCCGCCAGCCCTGTGACCTAATGTCTGCAATATCTTCCCATCTGATTCTCTAGCCTCCCATTTCTACTCAGCCTGCACGTAGATGCTGCACATTCAAACAACCTTCCTGACACAGCAATGTCATTGTCTTGCTCGGACTTTTCCCTTGAGTTCCTGCTCCTCATCTCATCAGATCTTGTCGCCATGATCTAGCCTTCCAGCTTCTTTTCTGTCCTTCTATCATCTCCCTCTCATCTGCTAACTGCTTCCTGAATTCACCTGCAGGGATTTCTAAGGAACTTCTTGGTCCCACCAACCCACCAGTTCCTGCTTTTCATCTTCCAAGTCCAGCTCAGAATCCAATTCTTATAAGAACTCCTGCAGACACCTTTTCCTATTCATTTCCATCTCCAGCTTTTCTGGGCTGTATTTTCATCACTTTTACAATCACCTCCTTTTATGCTGCTTTCAAATGGCTTCAGTCCTCATGGACCCATGGATATTGTTTATCCAAATTCCTTGAAATGTCCTTCAGGACTAGCCATGTCCTTCCCTTCACGCCCAGGCCCAACCCACCGTGACTAAAGGACCAAGCAGTTCCAGTTCTTTGAAGATATTATAATGACACTCGGCTGTTTCCGAGTGCAAGGAGAATCATCTCAGTGTCCTTGGTTTTGTTTCTCTTCTGCAAAAGGCAGAGAAGGCATGGAAGAAATAATTCAGAGAGGACAAGTACCTTTGTGCTCTGCCAATCTATTGCATTTACCATTCACAAATTGACCTTACACTTGTTATATATTTCATCCTCAAATAAATTAAGCAGCAGCCCACCCCTCAACAGTAGGTACCAATGGGAGGGGCAAGCACCTCTTTCTCTAGCAAGAAACTTAGACTCCTCTACCCCAACCCAAAAAATTGCTGTTATGATTTAAATCTGGGGTGTCCAAAAGCCTTATTTGTTCCTAAGGTGACCGGATCATGGGGGGCCCTGTACTCACTAGTGGATTCCTCACAGCTGACTCACTATGAGGAGGTAGGGCCTGGAAAGAGGCAGCTCAAGGGATGCGGAGTGCCATCTGGAAGGCTTAGCTCCCTCCCTGGCTCTTCTCTTTGCTTTTTGCTTCCGGCTGCCATGGTATAAGCAACTTTCTTCCACCCATGCCCTTCCCCCATGTCTTTCCTGTCTTGAAGCTAGCCAACCATGGACTGTAACCACGGGGCAAGATCAACCTCTTCTGATATTGTGCGTGTCAGGTATTTTCTCCCACGGGCAAGGAAAGTGACTAAAACACTTGTCTTGGGTTTTTTGTTTGTTTGCTACTCCTCTTCTCAACATTCTGCTCTATATCTGCACCTTTTTCATTCTTAATAAGGATTTTTGGTAGCTCTTCATTATTATTACATGCTCACCCCACACATAATTTACCAGGATCAAGCACTTATACTCCACCCCTCCCGTGTTTGTCTGGAAAAACAGTGTCTTCAATTCTCATCTCCCCCGTCTCCTGTCAGTTTTTCCTTCTCCCTCTCCCTCTTTCACTCTTTCCTACCAAAATTTTAAAGACACATTCATCATAGCACCTCTCATTCATAGTAAATCAGTAAATACTCATTGAATGAGTCAAAACAAATACTCAAATGAGTTTCAATTTTCATTAACCCAATACTAATAAAACTGTTTTCAGGACAAACTATTACACTGATAAATCCTTAAGAAGCTGAATTTAACTGCTTTGTGGAATTTAACTGATTTGTGAAAAACATTTGTGGAAACAAAAAAGTTTCAGTATGTACTTTATCTAACTTTCAATTCAGTTATTAACCAATTGGAAAGAGTAGCCCCGTTAGGGAAAAAAATATTTTCCTGTTCCTATACTCTCAAGAAGTACAAAGCATTTTATATTTTAATGACCACTTAGTCCAGAATATCAGGTCTACAACTCTTGCTTGGTGTTATCTGTTAGTTTCTACTCACTTTTCAAAATGTCATTGGGCCATGAAGAAATAGGTCAAAAAGGAAGAGAATAATTTACATTCTGCTCCCCTATGCATGTGTGTGTGTGTGCGCACACACACACACACACACACACACCTCATGGGCAGTAGCTAGTTAACTAATACAACTGAAGAATTGTTGACTGCCTCACTAAGAAGACAGAGTTGGAAACCATCACTCTCCCTACCTCAAGAAAAATGAATAAGGCCATTCCTAGCTTTTATGGCAGAGAAAAGGCCATCTCCCTTCATCCAAAACAAGAAAAGAAGTTTCCATAGGCTCTCAAGCTTTCATATCAGTGTGTTCTTCTATATATCTAACCTAAATCATGTATAGGAGTAATGTAGTATTAAAAGAAATTAACTAGAGCACAACATTCATGTCAAAAAAGAGGAGGGAGCACAGCTAAAAGAACAAGGTGAAGTTAAATGCTGTAGGATGTCAAATTCTAAATCCTTCCCAGCTAAAAAAACCAGTGAATTAAACTGTAAATATGAGGTAAGGAGGAGCCACAGTTTTAGTTAAAATGATCAAAGCATTTTACGTATAAGTCAAATGTCTATAATATTTACACACATTCCCTATGATATGTATGGGCTGTTTCGGAAGCGCTCCCCTGGAAATCCCCCTTCCTAAAATGCAACTTGTGTTCCAGTGTGAAGCTCATAGGTGCAGCGCCAACTGCCACTACAGAAATAGCTACTTTCAATGGAACCCAGTTATGCTTGGCAAAAATGACATTTTTTATTGAGGCTTTCAGTTTTTTTTGTCTTTTTTTAGCTTTTTTTGAAATAGAATGTTCAAAATATTCCTATTGCTGTGGCTGGTTTTAGGCTGAAAACAGTTTCTTTCTACTTATAACATGTTAATGTAATTTGACTATGCAAATGGCAAATTTTAATTGTTTTCTTTTTAAATAGGGCCATCCTTATAGAAAAGCTGTGTTCTGTATGTATCTATGAATGTGGATTAAAAGATCATTTAGCTGAGTTCTTACTTGATATTTTTTCTTTCTTGTGAAGGGCAGGACATATTGAGTGAGTGGTAAAAAGGAGAAAGGGAAGAAAAGAAGAAAGCGCCAGTTGGGTTCATGGTTGGAATAATAGCTGTTCCCAGTTAACATGCTGCATAACACACTGCCACCCTTATGCTCAACTGAAAAGCTCTGAAGACACAGAAATGAATAAAATTGTACTGAGGACTGCACTAGCCTAGAGCCATAAAAACGACCTCTTTCCCTAGCTGTGCCACAACTGGCTATGCAGCTTTGAGCTAGTCACTTAACCTCTCTGGACCTTTCTCTGAAATGGCTGAAACAAGTATACAGCTCTATTCTACTGCAAAGTCGAATGTGCTTCCAACTGCATTGTCCTGCACATCACAGCTTAAAATTATGAAAAGCAAAACCTACGGGTATCTGGTAGTTTATGTGAAAAACGGGAAGTTGGCACAGAAGGATAAGATCATTGTTCTACACTGTCGATTAATGGGAGATTTTTGTAGCTGTTGAATCAAAATTAAGTTTTCCAACTGCCAAGTTGAAGCTCATAGAGCTGTTGCAGTTTTTTTATTCCAGTTTCTGCTGAATACAACCTGGTATGTACTGAATAACATCATAATATGCTGATGGTGTTTTCAAAAATCAATTTATATACCATGTTAAACTAGCAATTACCCATACAAATTTGGAAAAATGGAAATTACATTACCTGCTTGACACTAAACTCATATTATTGTGGCATGAGTATGTTTAAGAGTGACCTAAAGAAGCCTGAAAATTTAAAATATTGTATTTAGTTCTCTAATTCCACTTTATCTTAATTTTCCTAATACACAACAAAAATTAAACATCTGAATTTGTTTGTTTCAACTGGGCATGCACCACTTTAATCATCAGACCTGTTTCTGTAATACCTCCAGATTTGGGTCAAGCCTGATGTGTCACAATAGTTTTGTAAATTTTAACGAGCAACATCTCTGGCAATTGTGCTTATGAATCTAATGAAAAGCAAAGAAACGCTTTGCTCCAGCCTCAGAAATGCTTGAGGATGATAACATCTGGTAAGATCTTTATTATATACAATATTTATTTTTAGTGGAAAGATCTATTTTGAGGTTGAGGGCTTTTTTCAGACTATACTACTCCAACAACCTACATTTTTATTTCTGTTTTAAAGCTCAAAAGCTTTTTGCTGCTGAGAAATTGTATAACTAGTATCTATGGCAAAGTTTGGTTAGACAGTAGGAAGGCATTGTTTCCTAGGAGACCAGTACAGGTTTTAAAAGTGTCAAATATGTTTATCCCTGTGATACAGGGATGACCCGGGACCTCTAATGATAGACCCTACACCCAGTGACCATAAGTAAGATCAATTACTAGGTGAAAAAGGCTTAGAACACATACACTATTGTAATTAACCTGATTCCTGCCTCACGTTCTATTTATAATACAATTCTTACAAAACAAAACGGCCACAATTTAGTGAGGCTCTGTGGGTCACACACAGCAGCATGGCTAGAGAAAATGAAGCCCTTAGCATTCATTCTCAACATGGAGAGTGGCTTTATGAGAAGGACTTTGTGATAGCTAACTGTTGTGTCAATTTGAGTAAGAAAGGCCCAGTTGGATGAGCGTAGTTCTGGGTGTGGCTGAAGGGATTCACTGAAGACAGAAGACCCACCCTGGGTGTGAGTGGCACCAGCCAAGAGCTTATAGCCTAAGTAGTCTTTCTCATCAGTTCCAGAGCAGCAGACCCTGTAGTCTCCCAGCTCAGACTCTTCAGCCTTCCAACACAGACCCATCGGCTACCAACTGAACTCTGCAGTGAGCTCCAGCTCTTCCACCTTTGCCTGGATCACTCAGTTCTCGCAAATGCAGACAGCCTTTTCAAATCCTTCCACACCTGCCTGATGCTGTTACTGTGTGTGTTTGTGTGTGTATAATTATATTAAATCTGTTACTCTAGTGAGCCATGACTAATACAGACCTTCAGATCAGAAGAAAAACAGAGTCTGACTTTGCTCTTGGCGCTACAGCTTTCTACATTTGAGTAAAACGTATGACCTCTCTGAACTCAATTTTCTCTTGCACTGTCTAAAGAGCTTTGAAAACATCTCTTGAAAAATCATACAAATCTGCAAAATTAGTGAATAATTAAGTACCTAAAAATATATAAAACTGTGAGATTGCTGCATCTTGTCATTGCTTGGCTTTAAAGACTCAGCCTCCTTGCATCCACCAATCAGGGAGAATCAATCCATAACACAATAAGGTCCTTTTTGCACCAGTCTTCTTGCCATCTCTGCTTCAGCCATTCCAAGTGAAGACATCATGAACTCTCCCTACCTTGCCTCTTTACCTAGCACATCTCCCAAACTTCAGGCCATCCTACAAAGAGCTGAAATTAATCTCATCCGAAAGTCAACATGCTAAGTTCTTAATGGTGCTTTACTGCCTATTGCATAAAAAAGTATAAATCTTTTAGTGACATCCAAGCTTCTCCACAATGGGGCTCAGTTCAACATTTGCAAACCTCCCCAGTCCTCTCTCCACTGACTCCATACTTCACTAGAGCTGAAATATGCATGATTCCCCGAGGTACCATATGGCTTCATTTCTCTGCACTTTTCCTTGGAATTGAAGTATACTTGTAAATTGAGCACAGAGATGACAAAATTTTTCCCCTTTTCCAGATACTCTTCCAAAAACTGTTAGAAGGCCCACACTGGAGATATGCCAGTTTCACATATTGCTACTATTACATTCCACTTCCCATTTGCCCTGCGGCCATCCAAGTCAAAGCTATTTTATCTCTCTTGTGAACCCTGGGGTTGGTCTGGCTTTCAGTCACATCCCGTCCTCCATACTTCATACCCATCCAGCCTCCAGAATGTTTTATTTCTTTTTTTAGCCATTCTATTTAGGTATAATTGAGATGTGATAGACTGCACCTATTTAAAATACACAATATATAAAACAGATATTTGCAAAGGTTTTGATTCATATACACACCCATGAAAGCTTCACGGTAATCAAGACAATGAAGATATCACCATATTACCCCCAGGAAAAGTTCCTTCAGGATGTTTTGTAACCTGCCTAAGCTCCAGACTACCACTGATTTGACTCTCCCTATAGACTAGATTGTATCTTCTTGAAGTTTATGTAAGTGGAATAATACAGTATATTCTCTTTAGTGTTTGGATACTTTTTCCAGCATAGTTTATTCACATTATAGCATCAACAGTTTACTGTTTTTTATGACTGAGTACTACTCCACTGTATGGACATACCACTGTTTGTCCATTCTGCTGTTGATGGACATTTGAGTTTTCTCATTTTCTCTTACAAGTAAAACTGATGTGAACATTAATATACAAATCCTCATGTGAACACTTAGTTTTGCTATTATTTCTTTCTTTTTTGAGTAAATAGCTAGCTGCAGAATGGGTGAACCATATAGTGTACATAGGTTTAGGATTTTAGAACTGTCAAAATGTTTTATCTAGTGGTTGTACCATTTTATATTTCCACCATCAATGTGTGAGAATCTCAGTTCCCTTACTCTTGTTATGATCATTCTTTCAACAATATCCATTCTAAAGGTGATATCACATTATGGTTTTAATTTTTGCTTTCCTATTGAGTGACATTGAGTATTCATTCACTGACTTCCCTTCTGAACTTCTTTGTAATACATATGTTTAAACTTTTGCCAGCATGTATTGAATGTTTTCCTCACTTTTGAATTTTGAAGTTCTTTTTTATACTTTGTATATAAGTCCTTTGTCAGATATATTTGCAAACATATTATCCAACCTACTTACCTTTTCTTTCATGTTAAATACAGAGTTTTTAATTTGATAAAATTCAATTTATCAATTATCTCTTGGGAATTATACATTTCCTCTCATTGCTAAGAAATCTACCTGCTCTAAACTAAGGGCAGAAAGTTTTTATCTTATGTATTCTTCTAAAAGTAGAAGGTATACTCATTTTGCTTCTGATCTTATAGGGAAAATATTCAAATCTTTAATTGCTAAACATAATGTTAGCCATGGGAACTTTGTAACTGCCCTTCATCAGGTTAAGGGAGTTCCCTTCTATTCCTGCCGAGAACATTCTATTAGAAGTGGATATTGCTTTTGTCCAGTGCCTTTTCTTTGCCCATTGGTTTGATTACATAGGGATTCTGGGTTATACAATAGTTTTAGTTTGTTAATTTGGCAAATTACATTGATTTACTTTCCATTGCTAAGCCACCCTCTTATTCATGAGATAAAACTCATAGTGAATTATCCTTTCCATATTTTGTTAGTTTCCTGTAGCTGAAATTCTTTTGCATGTATGTTCATCAAGGATATTCTATGGTCATAGTTTTCTTCCTTCTCATTTTATATCAGGCAATGCAAACCTCATGAACGGAGTTAGAAGGTACCTTTCCATCTTTAGTCTTCTGGAAGAGGTTGTCCAGGCGGGGAATTCCTTCTTTCTGGAATGTTCAACAGAATTCACCAGTAAAGCCCTAAATCCCTCTGGACCTACAGTAGTTCTTTTTACGGGAGGCAAGTAATTGCAAACTTAATTTCTCTAATAGATATACTGCTATCCAGAAGTTCTATTTTTTTCTTGAGTGAGCTTTAGGAGTATGCCTTTAAGAAATCTGTCAATCTCATATAAACTGTAAAATATTTTGGCATAAAATTGTTCAAAAAATTCCTAATTATTATATGTTTAATACCTGTACAGTGTGTAAAATGTCCATCATTCAAAGATGTTGTTAATTCATGTCTTCCACCTCTTTTACTTTCTTGCTCATATCTGGTTAGAGGTTCATCATTCTACTGAGTTAATCAAAGGACTACCTTTAACTTCATTGAGTTTTTTTCCTATTATTTGTACTATTTTCTTTTTCATTAATTTCTAATCTGATTTCTAAACTGAGCCCATAGTGAACAGGCAAACTTACTTTTCAGAAACCTGACAGATGTCAAAGAGATAGGAATAAAATAGAATAGAATAAAATAAAATAAAATAAAATACCAGGAGATAAATGAAGATTGTGTGTGTGTGTGTGTGTGCGTGTGTGTGTGTGTTGAAGGGAATAAACAGGGTATCATGTTGATGACTAGGTCTGGTGATGTGCTTCACTACTGGTGTTGGCTTGAATTTGCTCTTTTTTGAAAAGTTTTTTGAGATCGAAAAGTTAACCTTTTCAATTTATAATTCAGATACCATCATACCCCAGTGTAAAAGTCTCCTAAGGGTGACTACTGAACTAGGGCTCCCACTGACGCTCATAACACCTGTGACCCACATGCCTCTGACCTATCTTCCACTGCCTTCCCACTCGCCCCCTGTGCTCCAGCCCTGTCGGCCCTCACACACCAAACTTACTACTGCCCAGGGGCCTTTCCTGTCCCTGGAACTTTTCTCTCAGATATTTTCATGGTGCCCTCATTTTCATCATTACACTCTCAAATCAAATGAAAGCTCCCCCACGACTTCCTGGTCTAAAGTAGCCTACCACCTCATCAGACTCAGTCACCAGCATGGTACTCTGCTTACTCTTTTCAAAACATATGATATTATATGTTTATTTACTTGCGTTTTCTTTTCTTTTCTATCTCCTTGGCCTCTGTTAGCTTTTTGAAAACTAAGACAGATTTACATGCCCATTATTGTGTCTAACACTCTGCTCATGGTGAAGTATGTAGTAGGTACTTAATAAACAGTTGGTGAATGAATGATTATCCAGGCACTATGGAACTTAGCTCTCCAATGCCTATACCATTAAGGTTTGTTCTCCCAACAATACTTTAGTGACATGTTAAAACCACAACTTATTTCTACTTCTATATTTTTGGCTTCCATCTATAGTTCTTCCAAAGGTAGCTAGGGCTTTACCTGTGGATTCAACCTCACTTGATGGCTGACCCCATAGAGGGGCTTTATATCCTTTGCTGCTGAAGAAAAGCAAAGAACTCAGTGAACCTAACCACAGCTGGCAGTGATTTCACCTCTTCTAGGAAAGGTGCCCATTTCTTAAGGAATTGCCTGCAAAACTAGGTTAAATTATAACTATAAGCTGAAATGTCATGAGGGAGATTCTTAGAATCTCTCAGACCAGAAAAAAAAGAAAAACTTCCCAGTCTTGTAAAGCTGTGTACATCTGTTTCTCTAGCTGAAGCATCCAGTCTTCAATGATGTGCTTTCCTGAGCTGTAATTTAATCTCTTCACAATTCTGAGTCACACTGACATTTATTAAGAATTTACTACACATCATAGGCATGTTTTAATTTGGATTAGCTAATTAAATTCCACAATCCTGTGAGGGGTCTAGTGTCGTCATGGTTAAGCTTCATCAAGTCTATTTAATTGGCTTGGGAGCTGTTCCACAGGATTGGTGAGCATGGTTCTGGGTATATCTGTGTTGGTCATGGTGTCGTAACCTGGGTACTGTACCCGATCCCTGGCTCCCTCTCTAGCACTCTTCCCTTCCTTTGCTTCAAGGCCACCATGAAGTAACCATCTCTGCTCTACCACACCTTTCCACAATGATGTTTGTGCCTTGAAGCCTGCTGACCAAACTGAATCCCTTAAACATGGGGCAAATTAAACCTCTTCTATTTAAGTTGTAGGGGTTGGGTATTGTGTCTCAGTGACAGGAAGGCTGACAAGTGTTATTGTTGCCATTTTAGTACAAGAAAACTGAGACTCAGAGAGGTTTAATGACTTGCCCAAAATTCAATATGTACTTAACTCTGGGAGACCCAGAACTCACCACAGTAATCTTATTCCAGCATCCTAACCTGTTACTCTCTACTGCATTATTTCCCAGAGTGGCCATCATGTGGGGAGGACAAGAAACTCACTTGTTCATGATTACTTTTCTATCATATCTTCTATGATGTAGAAAATTAGTACATATTTATTGGATTTGGACTGCCTGTTATACCAAATCATATGCGCCTTAGCTTTGCTTTAATTTGTCTTTCCGTTAAATGTCAGACAACATGACATCTTGTATATGCCTAACGGGAGTTTAGTTAATGTTTGGGGTTGTATCTTCACAAAAACAATAAGACAAAACTGAGTAACATTTTCAATAAAATTGACTGACTTAATAATTACATGCTGTCAGATCAGGAACCAATGTAGAATTTTTTTCTATGTTAATAGGAACACAAATTTAAAATGTCTATTTTGCCCTGCCCTCCAGATGTAGGATGGCAATTTCTTCAGCACCAGTGTTCATTCATTTCTTAAATTATGAAACATTTCGAATGCAGATGATTATATGAAAAAATACACGTAGTTAATGCTCAATTTTGTAGATCTTAATATTTTTGTAACTTTTAGTTCAACTCTCTCTTTTTGTCTCTGAATCTCGAAGAATTTGATGGCTAACTTCTCTCTATTTATACCTGTTACCTTCACATCTCAACACATAATACCACGTATATGGGGTGGCAGGTAATTCTGATAGACATTTCACAATTGTGCATTCACTTGTAATCAATAAGTTGTATTATGTAATTGAATATTTTATATAAGTGTTATTACATAGTACATATCCTCTTGCAACATCCTTATTCACACCAACATGTTTTCCAAATTTATCCATAAATTACCATTGAATAAATTTTAATTGAAAACACACAATATGTTTTTCCACAAGTAAAGTTCAGCATTATTCAGAAGCATCAAAAAATATGTTCTAAAGGCCTTTGCTTCCTCCAGTTTCTTATTGTACTGATAGAACTATCATTATTTTGTAGGTGATGTCTTTGCCTACCATGGTATATTTTAATTGTTTTATTTTTAACAAAGTTATCCATGAAGATGATTTAAACAAAGAGTGAAATCATTCCACATGGCTCATTACAACAGCAATTTTTTCCACTCTGGACAAAGCTCTGTAATCTACAAAGGAGCACTTTGGGGTTTTTTGATGATTTTATTGTCTTACATTAACCTAACATACTAATATTGCTACTTTTCTGTTTTGCATTTAGCATTTATCTATGCACTTCTTCCTATGAAACAATAATTCAGCCTCTTTTTCCTTCCTGTCACCCCCCCAACACACACACAAAGACACACTGTCCTCCACCCATGTAACTCTCCTCTCAATAGTATATAATATTAATTTTGATCAGACAGCTACTTAACGTTTTTATTTTTATGGCTATATATCTGTTCATTACTGGTATGAGTAGTATATCATTCATAATAGTCTTCTCAAAAAATAATGTATTATAAATTATTCTTGTAGTTTTGTGCTTCCCATAATTTTCATTTCTACATTTATCATTATTTTCATTTATTTACCTGCCAAGTTACTTTATGTTACTTTTTCTATTCACAGATAAATTGTAAATGTTTATGGAGGGGTGGGAGATGTGGGTCAAAAGACATAAAATTTCAGTTATGCAGTATAAGTTCAAGAAATGTATAAGATGGTGAGTAAAGTGAATAATCTATTGTATTAATATATATAAGGAATTCTCACCACAGTGATAACTGTGTAAGGTTATGTGGATATTAACTAGCCTCATGTGGCTATTATGCAATGTATATATGTGTTGGTCAGCTTTCCATTGCTGTGAAAGAATACCTGACACCTTCAACTTAAAGGAAGAGAGGTTTATTTTGCCTCACCTTTTCAGCAGTTTCAGTTCATAGTCAGCTGGCTCCAAGGCAAAACCATCATGTTATAAGGCTGGAGTTAAATAAAACTGCTCAACTCATGGCCAGGAAACACAGTGAGTTAAAAAGAACCAGAGAGGAAGGGAGATATAGTTCCCAAATTCACACCCTCATTACCCACTTACTTCATGTAGGTCCCTCCTCTTAGTCTACTCAATTATGAACTTATCAATGAGCTAACTCTTTAATTATGCCGGTGCCCTCAGAATCATCATCATCAACAACTCTTATGTAATCAGCTCTGCATACCTACTCCAGACTCTTCTCCACATATGTAAACCTCTAAGTGTATTCATATTGTACTAGGTATACTAGCAAGTCCATCTACATGAAATATCACTCCCCAACTCCAAAAATTCAGGCCCTACTTCAGTCAGAGTCAGGAGCTCTGAAAGCCTGATCCTTAACTTTAGTCATGAAATCAACCAAGGAATTCTTGTCACCTCTTATGTTGCTTTGCCTGGAACCCACTCTCTTTATGTCTTGTGTTTTGAGGTACAAACCCATTCTGTATTACCTTTCAGAAAAAAGGTGGGGAGAAGATAAAAGTTTTGCATCTTTGATTATTCAAAATGTCCCTGGTCTATCATAAGAACCACTGATGACTACTGTGTCCAGAATTCTGTGTTAGGGATCATTTTTTCTCAGAGTTTTGCAGGCACAACTTAACTTTTCAAAGCACAAAGAAATACTCCACAAAGCCATTCAGTTCCTTCACTCTTTGAACAGAGCTCTATTCCTGAGGCCTGCCCGGTATTCAAAAGTTTCATTATCAAACACTTTCATTAGTTAATCTAATTTTAATGACCCTTTACAATCTAGAAACTCATGTCTATCAATTCTGAAAAGTTCTCAAATATTTTTTAATGATACCCTGCCATGGATCTTTCTCTTTCTGTGGAATATCCAATGTAAATTTTAATTTCCTAATTTCAGACTTCATAATTCTTTGCAATTGATTCCATGTTCTAGAATTCCAAGTTCTGAGTGTTTCATCATTATTCTTCATTCCATTTCCAAAAAGTTGTTTGTGCTCTGCAAATTTTTCCTTGCCCTTTAGCAGTATCTTGTTTCATTCATGCAATATTTTCTCTTATCTCTGTGAAGTATTTATGATAGATGACTATTTTTAAAAATTCCTTTTTCTGAATCATGTCTGCCTCATCCAGGAAGGTTTTTTTTTCTATCTTGAAAGTATGTGTGCTTCTCTTTCATGTGATATGCTGTACTCAAATATTTTGTGAATCTTAAGTTTATATTTGGGTCATTTAAAATTCTGTAGAATGTTAAGATGAACAATATTTATGAAAATATATTATGACAAATGAAACATTTTTTGTTTTATATCAATTATAACTCAATAAAGGTAATAAAAAGTATAATATGAAAAAGTACATATATATAATGCTTGAGGTAGTAACATACATATAAATATATATATATACTTTTAATATTTTCAAATCTATTCCAACAAAAGAAATAATCTCAAGTAAAAATAAGGTAAAGTGCTGGTTACAATCTCTATCTACACAAATGAGTCATGTCTTAGTTACTTTTCTCATTCCTGGGACAAAATACCTGACACCCACAAGTTAAAGGAGGAAAGGTTTATTTCATCTCACAACTTATAGAAGTTTCATTCCACAGTCGGTGGGATCCAAGGCAGGGTGGAATGGAAGGGGGCATCACAGAGGACAAACAGAGCAGCAGCAGCAAGCCTGCCTTCCTTCTTTTCCCCTTACATTCCATCTAGACTCTAAGCCTATTGATTGGTGCCATCCAGATGGGGCTCCCATTATCCACCTCCAGAACTATGCTAAACCCATTTACTTATCACATACCCTTAATTCCAATATCACACACCCTAGATATAGCCCCACCTAGAAGCATGTGAGGCTTTGGGGGTACATCTAGATACAAACCATAGCAAACCATATTTACTACACTCTTTGCCACAAAGTTATTTACTTAGAATGAATACTTGCAACATCTCAAATCAATATTTTTTTACTTTGTCTATTCCCTTTCAGCTGGCCAAATTAATCAAAAATTTTTTCAGTTATCCTATTGGGAGGAAATAGAACTGGCTACCAATGTACTTGAGGCTGGATGAAAGATAAGACTGGGAAGTTTCTAAATTCAGTGATACACTTCCATTTATGTCTTCTGTGTGAGACTCAGGATCCCTGCCTTCAATTTTACCTGGTTTCTCAAAGTCCAGAAACTTTTCGTGCAAATCTTACAGATAATAAACATCTACTCTTTTACAAGCAGAAGGAAGGAGCTATAGCAGAGGTTTACAGGAGTGTGTTTGCCCCAGCTTACAAGAGCAGATTGTTGTATTTTCAATAATTGTCATGTTAGTAGACCCTAATCACTTCCTTAAAGGGCCTGTCTCCAACTATGGTCACCTAGGATATGTGGAGAGTTCCAGTTTCAATATATAAAATCGGAGGGGACACACATTTATTCCATTACTGGAAATATTCCAACCTTCCATAGTGCTTAGGGAGAAGAATCAGGATACAGAATCAAGCCAGGACCTATTTCTTGGCTACAATCTCTTCATCTTGACATTGGGTAAAAACCAAAAGTACTCTGCATCTGTGACAAGGGTCACAGAAAGAAGAATTAAACAGGTTGATAATCATGATTTAAGAGCATTCTCAAAAACCTGTTTAAGAAAAGTCTTAGCATTGGGCTCACCTCCCAAGGGTATAGTATTTTTTGATTACAACATTTGTGAAAACCTCATAGAGTTGCTGGTTACCATCTCTGTCTTTCTTCAGGACTCTACATTCCTTCATTGCCACCCACAATCAGGGTAACAAATCCATCTGTACTTTACCCATGTTTTACTTTCTTCCTAATGCCCCAATGGTTAGAAGGCTTCTTACCTGCTCCTATTTACCATGCTCATTTTTATAAGATTAATTTTGTTTCACAAGAATACACATATTAAGTAAGGACTTCACTTATTGATAGGACTATAACAGCTGAGGAAATCTTATTAAACTTTTTAACATTTATTAGCACATGTTTCAGGACATAATGTTTACAGTACATAATGCTTACATTCCCTGTTTTTTATCCAATAAAATATGTTAATTGATTTTATAAATTCCAGAAGTGGAGGGATGCTTTATTATTAAGAAGGCCTAAGGTGAACCTAGCACAAGGACTGGAGTTATACCCACAACAAGGCGTATTATTAGAAAATGTTAGTATGTTATGGGCCAAACAAGGACATTTTGTGAGTTTCTAGAGAAAACAACTCATTCTAATGACAGTCTACTTAGTAGTACTATCCAGCACGGTGTCTGGCACACAGTGGGCACATAAATATATAAAGAATTCCTCACTAACTTCACAGCATGTTGGGTTAAAAATATCTCAATGGAGGTCATCTATCTCTACTTTATTACTAAGCCATGTCCCTCAGGTCAACCATTTGGAGGTAGGAACACATTTTCCCAAAGGATGAGGAAAATAAAATTGTAGTTAAATTCCGAAGAGTGTCTATAAATACTTTCTTAATGGTTATATAATGAAAATATTATACATGGGGCTGTGGGTTTAGTTCAGTGGGAAAATGTTTCCCTAGCACACCAAAGGCCCTGACTTTGATTCCTATCACAACAAAATTAAATACAAATAAAAATCAATGTTACATATAAAAACTCAAGAAAACCTTTAACATCATTGCCACTTATTATATATCTATAATATCTATTATATATCTATAATATATGGCAATGATGTTAGAAGTTTTCTTAGAAGTAAATATATATATATATTGATATTAAGTAAAATATATACATCTATAATAAGTGGAAATGTTGCTAGAAGTTTATATATATATATATATATATATATATATATATATGCTATTGATATGGAATGCAAAACCAATGTACTATAACCACCTATAACCACATCAAAAGCAAAGCTAATTTACTATAACCACCTACAATCATGTCTAAGGCAAAGCCAATTTGCTATAACCACCTACAACCATGTCAGTTATGAATGGTATATTTTCTCTTACTATATAATGTGAAAAAACAGTGTTCTACAACCATCTCCCCATACTTAACCCTCAGCCCAAATGGACCTTCCTTTGGGAATTCACTTGCTGTGAAACTCAGACATATAAAAAATTTTGAAAAGGGCTCCCTTAGGCTGGAGTCCACAGTTACAGATGCCGAGACAAGAATTCCTATACAAGGCATTTTAAAGTACTTTCACAAAAAGGAGTCAAGTAACATGCCTTTGCAGGCAGAGTTCCACAGTGTGTCTCAGAGAATGGAGCAAGGAAACTCTGGAGAAAAAATGACACCTCTGCGAAGCCCAGGAGTCTGGCCACCAGCTCCCAGTCCTGTCAGTCACTGGCAAAGTTTCTACAGAGTGATGGAAACTCGCAGGTCCTGCCAGCTCTCCTCGTGCCTGACCAACTGCCTGCAGCCCACGGAAAGTCCTCTAAAAAGGAGCAGCAGAAGCGAAGTGGCTTTCAGGGAGAGGGCCGTCAGAGACTGTGAAAAGGAAACAAAAGGAGCAGGGAGAAGCGTAGGGGTGTCCTTCAAAAGTTCCTTAGAACACTTCATGGATGACTTCGCACTTTTAAAAAGCTGAGAGTTTAAGGTTTTTATTTTCTTCCCTTCCTAGACTATCTCAAAAGTTGCTTCCCTTCTAAGCACATCATGGCACCTTCCTTTTCCAAAACTTCAGAATGTCTATAAAAAGGCTAACATAGGCCCATTTTCTCACCACACTTCCTCCTGCCATGGTCAAGGAGCCACCTCGGTCTCCATGAGAAGTATCTGCACCACCCTACTTGGCTCCTGCTCTAACCCACTGTGCCAGACTTACCAGGCATGGCTTGCCCTTCTGGACTCTCACTCCCCACAGGGTCTCCCGTTCAGAATCTCAGGGGCACAGGAAAGGCCAAGGATAGGCAAGGGGAAAGATTATCCCCAGGAATTAACATATAGGCCCTATGAGTCTTCTCAACAACTTTATGAGACTGATGATACTGCCACACATTTTTAGATGTGGAAATGAGACACGCAGAATTTAGGAAACTCATCCAAGCACATACAACCAGACAGCAGGAAAGCCTGAACCAACACCCAGCCTGAAACCATGCACTGACAATCTGAGATAGGCATTGCCATTGATGTTTTTTAAAAAAATCCTGTCAGAGATTAGTGATAATCCTCCCATGCTCACATATCCAATAAAGTTCACAGTGAGAACTTAAATGCAGGTTAGGTACCCCAAAGCCCATATCTGCCCCATGATACTTTTTCCCAGCTCACTGGGGGTAGGGTGCTGGAGAGGGGCTAGTTCAATATCCATTTCTCTAGACTCATACTGAGATCCAAGAAAATTATGGCATGGAAATTTAAAAGATAAAAACCCTTCAGGAGGAAAAAAATGTCTCATCTGCCTCTTCCTGCCTACGGGCTGTCCAAAGGGATTAATATAATACTCAACCCCAGTTCTGCTTCCACCAGAAGGATAATCTGGATCAAAAGTTCCTGAGAGATAAGCTACTCTGAGGGAGGGTAGGCACTGCAGTGCACAGAGAAGAAAGAAAATTTTGAACAATGCAGGAAATCCTACAGAAAAGAGACAAAAAGTCAAGAGGAGTAGGGGTTGAGTTTCAGTCTGCCAGATAGCCACAAACTCTGACACCACCAAGCCTAAGATGCAAGAAAAAAATGATCAAACTGTAGCCTTCATGGTTTCCTTTAACATAGATCTTCGGCCAGGAATGTCATAATGGAGACAGTAACCAGCATTATATACACCGTGGCAGCTGTGAACCAGCCAAAACAGATACCAGGAAAAAGACCACCCCGCATTTACCAGTAGGAGCTCTTAATCTAGGCTAAAAACAAGGGGAAAACCTCCTATAGGTCCAGAGTACCAATTATAGAAGCTTGGAGGGAAGATCCAGATGAGGCTGGAGAGTATGGGACAGTGTCCCAGGACTAGGTTGCCACAAAAGCCTATCACACTCACATTTTGGGACAGATGTTTGGTTGCTATAAGGACTGTCTTTGCTTATAGGATGGTTAGCAGCATCCCTGGTGTCCACACTCCCCTCACCTCTGACAGATAAAATGCCTTCAGACACTGTGAAATACGCCCCTGGGATCAGCATCCTTACCAGTTAAAAGCCACTTCGTTAGCAGAATGAAGAAGAAACCCAAGTGCTTTTTATCTGCCAGGCACCATTCTAAGTGCTTTATAAGTATTATCTTGTTTAATTCTCCTAACAAATAGGATTACTGCCCCTGTTTTGTAGATGGGAGATTAAAAGCACAGACATGTTAGGCAACTTGCCTAAAGCAACAAAGTATATACATAATAGGCTGATCTGAGGTTGCAACTGGAAGGCCTACTTCCAGACACTGGGCTCTTACTCAGTGTTCTACACTGGCTCCCATTTTAGAGATGAGAAATCCAAGGCACAGAGAAGTCATGAACTGAACACCACCAGTGGCAAAATTCAAATCTGAAGCAGTTGTTTGGATTCCAAAGCACAAGCATCATGGTAAACCAACTCTCCAGTTTCTGTCAGGGTGGAACCAATGGCGTTCCTGACCGAGAAATCATTCATTGTTTAAGCACAGCCTCAGTCTACAGCCCAAGGACAAATGCAATGTGTGATTTAATTTCTTTATCTTCAATCTCAGAATGCTGTGGGATGAAGAACCAAGAGCTCAACACAAAGAGACATGGATCTGGTTAAAACCTACCTCTTTCCTTCTTTCACTTTTCTTTTTCCCTCCAACTCTTATCTCCCTGAAGGTGTTGTACTTCAATTGCATTTACCTTTTAAAAAATAAACTGCTAAACTTACCAATAAAATATTACCATTTCTAATTAATATGTAATAATATTACATGCATATCCTTTGTGGAATTAGGTAATAGATCTAGGCACAAAAAAAAATCATAAAATCACCATGACTAAAAACATTATATTTCTATCTCTGAGAAAAAGTAAAAATAATATATGTAAAGTTTAGATCTAAATCATTTTAGTCTGCCAAGTCAGTTACCTTCAATAAAATGAAGAATCATATTACTACTTTAAATGTAAATTCATCTACTCTACTATAAAACCCTGATTTACAAAAATTTGCCACTGCTGGGAAAGTGTGCATATCGTAAAGTACTCAGGCAGAAGGCAAGTTTATTCGCTTTGACCAGAACGCAGTTTCTAGAGTAACTTACTGCTCCAATACAAGAGCTTGCCTAAAAGCAACAAAAGCCGAGCACGTTGGTTGATTGCTATCAAAGAATTCCCTTGAAGTTGCACTGAAAATAACTGAAATTGTAGTTAACTATAAGGTTTCCTCAGCGAATAAGGCAGAAGTGAGATTAGGGCTATTAATTTTAAATGAAATTGCTTATTTTACTCCTGAAGGCAACTAAGGAAACAGGGAATTACAATATACTCTAGCTGTGCCCAAATAAATAAAGCCCCTGTTTCAAACGTAAGAAAGTACGCATTACCAGCACTTAGGTATTTGATTACAAAAACACAGAGTCAAACTATTTGATCAAAACATTTTGTGAGCCAATATAGGAAACAGGAACTCTTAGAAAACTGCCTTTCTGCAATAACCATGACTTCCAATAACAATAATTTAGAATTATCTAGAAACTACATGTCAATCTGAGGAATAAGAAAGTACAGAAATAGATATAAAAGACCTGACTTCTCAGCTTGCCCTTTACCAGTGTTACTACTGTAGACCTTAAACTCTTGGTATTTCCTTGTCATTAATTGTGTAATGAAGAGGGTGAACTTAGGAATCATTCTGCCTTTTCTAGGTATAATATACGATTCTAAGAGACAGTGCTTTGTAGTCAAAAGTTAAGAGCTAAAAATTCAACCAGACCTGGGTTCAAATTCAAATTTTATTGCATATAACACTGTGAATTAGAGCAAGTTATTTAATATCCTTGAGCTTCAAGGACCGAAAACGTTAATTGAGGGTGACTGTAGTTTTTACATACAAAAAATATAAAATGTAAATATTAGTTCCCATTGTAGACTGCACAGGTACAGAAATCCTTATGTATAAATTCATAATCAAAACTAGAATTTTATGTTTTTGGGAAGTATGCTTGATCATATAACCAACCTGAACTGATGACAGGTCTTTCTACAGCTCTTATCCATTCCATGTGTAACTTTTATGCCACTCATCAAAAATCTGTAAATATACCTGGATTCCAAATTATACTGGGATAGAAAGTTTTCACGTGGGAACTATAAACCTGTATTATATTACAGATTTTAATTGTTTGGCATGCATTTCAATATTAGAAATTCCTATTATTTGTAGCTCATACTTGAACAATACTCAATAAATAATTTGTACAAATATCAAAACATGGAAAATACTGATATTTTCTATTTTTTTAATCATTAATATCAAACTTCAACACTTTGTGTCATTTACTGTGATCAGACTCAGAACAAAGAACTGTGAGAAGCTGAAAGCCATGAGAATAATGAGCAGGAAAGGAATGAGAAGAAAAATTATTATGTGAATGTATTCTTTGCCCGAGATACTATGCTACTCTCTTTACATGGTATTTCTAATACAGTGAGGAACAAGCCTTGTCCCCTATTACCTTACAGTTTAGATCAGAATACATAAGCATCATTTCTTATCCACCTACCATGCACCCCTACCATGCACCAAGCAATGTCACAAGGCCTGGAGCCTGAATGAACACAGTTGAGTTTACATGGAACTCCCCAGACGACAAAAACCAGGAAGCAAATCACTTCAAGGAATGAAGTGGTAGGAAAAACCTAAGGCAGGGTGATGCCATAAAGAATAAATTGGCAAAGAAGGCCATTACATACTAGTTAAAGGAACAATTCAACAGGAAGAGATTTAACAGTTGTAAATATATACAAACCAAATACCTGTGCACCCAACTCCATGAAACAAACACTACTGGACTTAAAAGATCAAATAAATACTGACACAATCATAGTGGGGGAACATAACAGTCTACTTTCACAAATAGATAGACCAACTAAACAAAAACATCAACAAAGAAATATCAAAGCTGAACACATATTCAAACAGTTTTCATAGATATCTAGAGTGTTCTATTCTACTACAAGACAATACACATTCTTCTCAGCAGCACATAGAATTTTGTAAACCATATACTGGCCCACAAAACCTGCTTAACTACAAAAGAATCAAAATTTTCCCATGAATTCTATTGGATCAAAAGTGCACTGAAACTAGACATCAATCACAAAATAAATTCCAGAAATTTTACAAACACTCGGACATTAAACAACATGCTCCTGAATACTCAATGGGCCACGGGGGGAAAAAGTCAAGGAAGAAATTTAACTTTCTTAGAATTAAATGATAATGTTAGTACAACATATCAGATTCTAACAGACACAATGAAAATAGTCCTAAGATGGGAGTTTGCTGCTGTGAATGCTCACTTTAGAAGAACAGAATGAGCCCAAATAAAAAACTTAATGATACATCTCAAGGTACCAGAAATACAAGGACAGCCCAAACCCAAACCTAGTACATAGAAGGAAATTTAAAAGTCAAAGCAGAAATTAATGAAATACAGACCACAAAAATACAAAGAATCAGAGGCTGGGAATGTAGCTCAGTGTTGAAGTGTCTGCCTGGCAAACAAAAGGTCGTGAGTTCGGTTCCCGGTACCGGAGAAAAACAAAAAAAAAAAAAAAAAAAAAAAAAAAAAAAAAAAAAAAAGATTTTTTATTTTTATTCATTTTTTTAAAAAGATTTTTTAAAAAGTCTCAAAAAAATTACAAAGAATCAATGAATAGAAGAGCTGATTCTTGAAAGAATAAACAAAATAGAAAACCCCTTAGAAGAACTTACCAAACTTACCCAAAACCATACAATTAGAAAATAAAAAGGTAAAATAACAACAGACACTATAGAAATATGGAAGATAATTAGTAGTTACAATGAAAAATTGTACTTCAGCACATACGGGAATGTAAAAGAAATGGATAGATTCCTAGAGACACATAAACTACCAACACTGAAAAAAGAAGACATAAAAACGCCAAGCAAGCCAACAACAAGCAATGAAATTGAAGGAGAGATTTAAAAACAAAACAAACAAAAATAACCTTACCAACTAAGAAAGCCCTAGGACCTGATAGGTCCATCATTGAATTCTACAGAACTTCAGGGAGAATGCAATACAAATAGTTTTTAAAATCTGTAATGAAATTGAAAGATAAAGAGTACTTACAAGCTCATTTCTAGAAGCTAGTATTACCCTAATTCCAAAACCAGAGAATGAACCAACTCAAAAGTAGAACTATGAACAAATCTCTTTAGTGAACATATACACAAACATCTTCAACAAGGTACTGGAAAAAGAATATAACAAATCAAAACTAGCATACATCATGATCAAGTAGGCTTCATCCAAGAGATTAAAGGATAGTTCAACACATACAAATCAATAAAAGTAACACACCACATAAATAGAAGCAAAAGAGAAGTCACCTCAATAGATGCAGAAAAAGCCTTTGAGAAAATCCAACATCCATTTATGATAAAAAAAATCCTGAAGAAAATAGATACAGAAGGACTTCTCAACCTGATAAAACATATTTATGTCAATGGCCAACATCATATAAATGGGAAAACCAATGGCCAACATCATATAAATGGGAAAAAGCTAAACAGTTTTTCTTCTGAAATCAGGAATAAAACAATGACATCTACTATCACCACTCCTATTCCATATAGTACTCAGAAGTTTAGCCAGACTAACCAGACAAGAGAAAGAAATAAAACAGGTACAGACAGAAAAGAAAGAAGTCAAATTATTATTTGCAGATATCATGATCTTTTACATTGAAGACCCAAAAAATTCCACCAAAAGACTCTTAAAATTAAAAACCAAATTCAGCCAAATCTACTAGGATGCAAAATCAGAATCCAAAAATCAATAGCATTTCTATATACCAATACTTAACTCACTGAAAAAGAAATTAGGAAAAAAAATACTATTAACTATTAGCATCAAAGAAAATTAAACATCCAGGACTTAACCTAACTAGGGAAGTGAAAGTTCTCTATAATAAAAACTATAGTAATCCAAAACAGAAGATCAAAGAGAACATCAGAAAAGGGAAAAATAGCTCCTGTTTGTGGATGAGAAGAACCAATATCATCAAAATGGCCATACTTCCAAAATTGATTCATATATTTAACGTAATCCCAACCAAACTAAAAACATTTCTCACAGAACTTAAAAAAAATCCTAAGAATTATATGGAATCACAAGTCACTCAGAAAAACAAAAGGAATCTTGGGCAACAAGACAAAATAAGAGGTATCACAATCCCAAATTTTAAGCTACACTGCAAAGCTACAGTGATTGAAAAAAAAAAAAAAAAAACCAGCATGATACAGGCACAAAAGCAGACACATGCATCAAGGGAACAGAATAGATGATGCAGGAACAACCCCAGCCATATTAAATTATCTGATTTTGACAAAGGAGCCAAAGCTTATGCTGGAGAAAAGATAGCCTCTTTAACAAATGGTGCTGAAAAAACTATCTGCACACATGCAGAAAAAATGAGTCTAGACTGGTATCTATCATCATGCATCGAAGTAAAATAAAAATGGATCAGACGCCTAGATGTTAAAACAGAAACACCATCTGCTGGGAGATAAGATAGCTACAACCCTTGAAGACACAGGCACAGGTAAGCGCTTTCTGAACAGAACTGCCATTGCATGAGAAATAACATCAAGAATCAACAAATGAAATTTGAAAGCTTCTGAGGGCCGGGGATTTAGCTCAGCGGCACAGCACCTGCCCCACAAGCACAAGGTCGTGAGTTCGATTCCCGGTACCGGAAAAAAAAAACAAAAAAATCTTCTGCACAGTAAAGGAAACAACAAACAGAATGAAGAGAAAAACTACAGAATGGGGAAAAAAATTTGCTTTCTACTCCTCTGACAGAGGACTAATATCTAGAATATATAAACTACTCCAAAAAATGAGACCCTCTCCAAAATAAAAGACCCAATCAAAAAAGGACAATTGAAATGAATGGACACTTCTTAGAAGTATAAATAGATGATAAATACTTGAAAAAAATGTTCAACATCTTTGGCCATTAGAGAAATGCAAATTCAAATAATACTGGAATTTCATCTTACTCCAGAAAGAATGGGTTCTATCGAGAAATCAAGCAATAACAAATGCTGTTGAGGTTGTCAGGATGGAGGGTGTGCCTTTCTGTCCTGTAAGTGGGAATGTAAACTAGTACAATGATGATGTAAATCAGTATGGAGGTTACTCAAAAATCTAAAACTAGAAATTCCATTCAATCCAGCTCTTTTCCTTCTAGTTCACTTCCACAAAGAGTTAAACACATCTTAATACAGTGATACATGCATAGCTATGTTGATAGCAGCACAACTCATAATAGCTAAATATTGAAAGCAGTCTAAATATATATATCCATCAGAGGATGAATGAAGAAAATGTAGTATTTATATTAAATGGAGTATCACTCTGCCAAAAAAAGAGTAAATTTAAGGCATTTATAGGAAGATTGATATACCTTGAGACTATAAGTGACATAAACAAATGCATAAGCTTAAATATCACCTAACTTCTTTTATATGAGAAACCCAATGTATAAATAATTTAAAGAGAAAATAAAAGTTAGACATTAGTAAACAGGGAGATGAATCTTAGAAAAATGGGAAGGGGTCATGAGGTGAAGGGAGGGGAGAGAGAAGAGAGGTGAAGAGTAATGAAAATAATAAAGAGAAGTTATGTACAGAAAATGTGATTATGAATGTGATTATTATATACCACAAACATGTACAAGTAAAAATAAACTTATTAAAATTAATTCAGAATATATTATAGGTCTGGGGAGATGGCTCAGCAGCACAGTGCCTACCTGGCAAGTGCAAAGTCCTGAATTCAATACTCTGTACCAAAAAAGAGAATATGTTATAGCCAAATTATGGTCTATCCTGATGTGTTCCATGTAATTGAAAAGAGTTTGCAGTTTTAGGGTAAATGGTTCTAGAAATATCAAATAGGTCAAATGGATTGTTTTATTCAAGGCTTCTACATCTTCCTGAGTTTCTGTGTACTTGTTCTTTCAATTATTGAGAGATATTTAAATCTCTGGGTATAACTGCATATTTTATGGATTTCTCTATCATTTGCAGCTCTTTATATCTGGGGCTCTGTTACGAAATGTGTAAATGTTTAGGTTGTTAAGTCCTGAAGAACTGAACCATTGATGATTATGAAACTATATTCTTTATCCTTCATGATATACTTTTCTTTGAAATCTACATTTTCTAATATTAATATAAATATTCTACCATTGTGCTCACTTGTGTCAGCATGTTACTTATTTTTCTCTATATTTTTACTTTTTGCCTGTTTTTATATTTATATTTGAAGTGGGTTTGCTGTAAGTAGCAGAGTTGGATCTTTTTTGTCCAATTATCTTTGGTTTTTAATTGAAGTATTTAGACCATTAATAAATGCATAGGATGAAAGTGACTTAGCAGTCCTATTCAGAGATGGTGTCTTTGAGGAGCCAGCACCTGAACGTGTACACACGTGTACAGTCACATATATGGTCACATAGTCTGATCTGACTTGAAAAGGAAGGACCATGACAAGCCACAGTGTACAAGCAGGATAGCATCTCACCCTGTGTCCCCACTCCCTGACTGTGGCACTGAGATGAACTGCCTTCGCAGTATTTATGGTACAGTCGGCCACATTTAGGTTTAAACTCCCATTCTGCCATTCAAAAAGTTGTCAAGCTTTAAGCCAGAACAGAGTCACCTACAGAGATTGCTAGAATGTTGCTGGCTTGGTCCCAGCCCTTGGTTTCTTCTTCAGTGAGTTTGGGGTCAGATCTGAGAATCTTGTTTTTCTAACAAATTTGTAGGCCATGTGATACCCCTGCGAGAGGCCAATACTATCAGAACACACATTGCCTCTGTATCTGTTTCTATATCTGTCTCTGTATTCTCCTTCTTAATTGCTGGGTACTTATATATTTATCAAACCTAGTTCCCACCTCATAAAAATCAAGTTAGAAAATCCAAATTCAGCCAGTAAAATTTATAACTTCCAATCATTTGTGTGACTGAAACTGGTATCCACAGCTTGCTGAAAACACTGGAAACAGTTTGTCACTCCTGGAACCCTTGTTATCAACTCCCAGTTAATCCTCAAAGTCAGATTACTCTTCATTCTCTCCAGCTCAAGGTTCACTCCTGATACCTGCACAATAAGAAAGAGCGCTAATGGTGCCCCATCCCTTCACGGCTGAATAAGCAACAGAGTTGGCAGCTTCCCCCATTGGCTTTCACCCAGAAGCCTTTGCACCAGACAGGACTGACTGGCCCCAGAGTAAAGGCTTCTTGGGAATACAGTCAGCCAGGTAGCAAGCTAGGGTCTGCAGTGAAACTAAGCGGAGTCAGCAGCAGTCACCTGAATCAGAGGCGCACCCCACGGGGGACACGACCATCCGCATTCGAGGCCACCGTAGTCATCTTCATCTGCTTTCAGTCTCACTGGCACAAGAGTCCCTTAGAATTTGCCCTTTAAAATAGTTTATACTCTAAAGAGAATTTTAATCGAAACCTTCCACTTTATTCAAAAGTCACTGCCTCCGGCACATCTAAAGACTCAAGTTTTCTCCCTTCCTCTCAAACTTGTCAAGTTCTTTTGTCCTATATCTCCCTCATAGAGGCTTGTCCATTTATTTGTGCATGAATTCAAACCCCTCTTCTGTTCTTGCCTCTCTAGTTTCACAGAAAGCTCCCTGATCAATTCTATATTCACCTCAGGGATTTCTGCTTATCATTTTTAACATGCTGACTCGCTCTTCTTTTAATACTCCAGAAAGAATATATGCAAAGGAACCACAAAGCTGAGTTGGAAGGTAACTTCAAGGATATATCTTAATGCTGAAGAAAAAGGAAAAAATTGAAAGGTGGTAAAAGGCAGACGTCATACAGCCTGCTCACCAGTGTTTCTCCAGATAAATAACTCAATGAATAGCAGCCCGAAACATGCACTTTGGATTCAGTGTGGATTCAGAAAACATCTTATGGTCTCAGGTAATTACTTAAGATTTCTGACATTGCTTTATTTTTATTGTCTCTTAAATGAAATGGATACTCTTTACCTTTCAGAAATATTGTCAAGATTACCACAAAATGTATCACAATCCTCCATAGAGTGACTGAACACAGTAAATATTCTAGAAATGGCAAACTGATACTATTATTGTTACTTGTCCTCAAGCCAGCACCACGCTAACATATCAGATCTAGGGACGAATCTAAATTCCTGTCCCTGCCTCATTGCAAAAAATTAAGAGATAGACTAAATTGTCAAACTCTTCCGACACAAGTAAGATTTAATGTTCAACATGAACAAATGCCCTGGGTCCAAATAGAATCTTAAGATTGTATAAATTGGTGTCACTTGCAAAATGAAATGCCTGCTTATATGAAATATACAAAAAAAGTATAGTGAGTATATTTCATGGCATGCAAATTATATTTCAATGAAGCTGTTAAAAAATAATCTTTCTTACATTACATGACACATTTCAAAATGAACTGGTATTATTATTTTTATTCTCAAGCTTTCCATTACCAGCGCATCATCGTGACTGTCAGAAATTTGTCAAGATCATTAATGCATTCTGCCACAGGCTAATAGGGCTGTTATCGCTGCTTTTACCTACAATCATATTTTTCTTGAAAAGACATCTCAGGATGCAGAAGCAAGGTCATTAACAGGAAACATTTATAAGCTAAGATTATGCTCTACATCTGAGAGACTTTCAGTATGGACAGCAACTATTCAAGTTGGGAATGAATGGTTTGCAAACAGAAATCCATTAGCAGTGAATAACTTCTATGTCAACATTTCAGAAAACTGAAAAGCTACTTTAAATACTTTTGGTGGGTTGAAATCAAATCATTGAAATGGTAGATCTTTAAAACATTATTTTAGGGCAGCAGCACCAGAGTCTATGTTTGCAGTGGCTTCATTCATTAAAACAAAATGTTAAGAACGATATTGCAATTTCATATGATGCATCTTCAAAGAATGTATGATAAATGTTCTCCATATTTAGAGCACAGACATCCTTCCCTTGACTTAATACAACTGCTACATTATAATTTTAATATAATCTAAATACATGGGTTCAGATTTAACCAATCCATTCTCAACTGCTCTGTAGAAGTACAACTGCCTGTTGAATGAAATAAATAGCATAATAATAAAACTTAAATCTTGTCTGTCTTCCATCTTTTTTGCCTATGGTTAGGCCACACAGAAGTCATGTAAGATTCTTGCTGTCACTCAATTATTCTCTGAGTCATACCTAACAAAGCCAAACTGGGCTGCACTGGGCCTTGCTCCAGGACTTTGTCATTACTGAAGCTGTTCTTCCATCTCACGCTCTGCAGTTTGGTTTAGAAGTATTCATAGGCCTTTAGTGAAAATTGTTTTAACAACACCAGTAAAAATGATGATGGTAATGATAACCTCAGTAGCAACTGATTACGAGGCTGTGACAGTTAACCTTAGTCATATCAACTTGATTGGCTTTGCTATCTGCTGAGGAGATTGGTGGATCATGCTTCTAGGTGTGTGTGTGTGGGGGTCACTGAGGCATGGCTGCATGTGTTCGTACCTGTCCTTCACTCTTTCTGCTATGGCACACTTTCCCTGTTCATTTCTGGCCACCATGAGCTGAGCATCTGTGCTCTGACTTGCCCTTCCACCATACTGTTTCTGCTTTGGAGCTGGCCAAACATAGACTGTATTCCCCAAAGCTATGAGCAAAATTAAACCTCTCCTCCTTTAAATTGTGGGTGTCTGGCATTGGGTCCAAGCAACAGAAAAGCAAATAAGACAGAAACCCTTACTATATTTAGCACATTTTACTGAGGAATTCACAAACATTATCTCTAACCATGGTAGATGTAATAATCATCATTTATAATGAAGAAATGGAGTCTCATATGAACTCCATTGGGTGTGCTCAGAACTGAACCTCCATTGTGTATTGCTGAACTGCAGGACTTGGAGGAGTCTCACATCAACAGTATGAATGTATTAAGAGGGCATAAAGTTTGGAAAGGGAATTGAACCGGGTCTGTTGACCTGTTGGATTTACAGTGGTGTCACTCAAGAGCTATTGGAATTGGGGTTATATTAATTCACCTAGTTGATCCTTAATGTTCTCATCTACAAAGTGGAGATGATCTGTTCTCCTTTGTCCAGTCACACATTGTGAAGTATAAATGAAATGATACACATATTCATTTCTCTAACTAACAAATTTAATTTCTTCTCAAACCTCATTCTTACCATCTACAAAGTTTACAGTAGCGTTCACCATACAGGCCTTTAAGAAAACTAATCTCATACACAGAAGCCTATGATCAAGTGAAATAAAGAAGTTTCTGTTGTAAGATTGGGTATTTCCAGGTTCCATCGTGAAGACCTAAGACACAGTATAGAATTGTACCTCGGTTCATGAACTTAATTCTTTCCATGATTCTGGTCTCAAACTGAATCAGGCAAGAACTTAATCAAATTTAATGGTTGGATTCAACATTGACCTTATGGGGAACTGGATTCAGTTCTCATCCAATTCAGTCTGTGACCAGAATCACGGACAGAATTACATTCATGAACCAAAATACCACTGTACAAACAAAATTAACCTTGAACGTTTTTACCATTTGGTAAAAAGTATTTTATCATTTGTTTGATGGTAAAACATCAAAGATTCTAGTAGATCTTACAATACTAAGATCTACTAGAATCTTTGGAGCTGGGCATGGTGGCACATGCCTGTAATCCCAGCACATGGGAGGTTGAGGCAGGAAGATAACCTTGACTTCAAACCTGGCTGGGCTATATAGTGAGTTCAAAGCCAGCCTGAACTACATAGCGAAACCCTGTCTGAAAAAAGAAAGAAGGAAAGAAAGAAAGAAAGAAAGAGAGAAAGAAAGAAAGAAAGAAAGAAAGAAAGAAAGAAAGAAAGAAAGAAAGAAAGAAAGAAAGAAAGAAAGAAAGAATCTTTGTATAGTCAAAATACAAGCTATTATCCTAAGCTTGACAGAATTTTGTTAATGAGAGTTTTGGCTGTGTCTGCAAAATGAATTAAGAATTTTTAAACAGATTCTCCTGTAACAATATCTGTTAACACCATGCTAGTATCCTTTATCAAGCAATGTTTTTACTCTTCATAGTTAGCCAGTTCATTAGGTTTTATGTTGCAGAGCTTGATACCAGACATTGATTAGAGTTGGAGGACAAGTGCACTTCCTTGGAAATAGAGTTTAAAATCACAGATTATTTGAACTAGAAGGAACTTTTTAAGACTTTCTAATCCCAAAGGTTAAAAAAACTGAACTAGTCCAGAGACCAGGCAGATAGTATATACCAGGAGTGTCTTAGTTACTTCTGCATTGCTGAAACACAGTACCTGACACCCACAGCCAGAGGAAAGGTTTATTTTAGCTCACAGTTTGTAAGGGTTTTGTCCATAATCATCTGGGTCTAAAGCAGGACAATGTGGAAGAGGGCTGTTGGAGAAGAGCTGCTGCTGGTGGGGTAGGCAGGAAGCAGAGAGCGTAAGGAGGACCTGGGGAGGGAGATAAACCCTTCCAGGCCACATTCCTGGTGCATGACCCATCGTTTCTGATCAGACCTCACTCAGTAATAGCAAGTCAGCAATAATGCCCCCCAAATCCAATCACCTTCCCAAATCTCTCCTATGAGTGCATGAAGCCCTGGGGGGACATCTGGGTACAAACTATAATAAGAAAAATGGGCTAGATAACGACACCATGGAGTGGCAAGGATGATGAACCTGTGTAACACAGGCAATCCACAAATGCTTACCAAGGCACTAAAATTCACGAGTGTGTAAAACACTTTTCCAGCCAAACCAAATACCCTACACGCTCTATGAGGCTTAGTAACATACATTTCAAATACCAGCATTTTATATTTAAAAGATGAAGTATCTAAGGGTCAGGAACAAGAAGAGTCTTCATCTTGTCCTTCATTTGACATAGAATTTGCTCTATGCCAGCCCTGTTCTGGACTCCTAAAATACGAGATGGAGTAACAGACATATGCGCTATGTTTTCATGAAATTTACCATCTCCATGGAAAGTAGATGTGAACTCAATAGTAGAAAAAAATAAAAATTAAAACTCAGATGAATATGATGTGGGAAAATTATACAGCACTCCTAGGTGAAACACTAAGGGCTAGAAACATGACCATCCAAGGTATGTGGAGCCCAATCCATGTTGGGATAACCCCCCAAAAGGGAGCATCTTTAAGCACATACTCACAAGTCACTGATTTTTAAGTATTTAATTATTTGCAGTGAAAAGAGAGTTCTAGCATAGCTTCCAGCATTTCCTCAGTAAATATCCGATAAACAATCAAATTGAAAACAACTGAAAGGCAATCTTAGAAATTTTTATTAATTATAATAATAAAGAATCAGAAGCTATTTGATAAACTTTCAATAACACACACTTACAGATGATACTACGTAGGGAGAAATCAGTACAGAAATGAAAACCAGCCAAACTGGGAGGATATTTCTTCAAAGTGAGAATTTGATGAAGCAAGAACAAGCTCCGGTTACTTAAAATTTTTAAGTAAAAGAAAAAAAAATGTAAGTACTAGTTGGAGGAAACTTTCTATGTACAAAACAGCAAAAATGCTTTAGGCATGAGTAATTCTATTTGTGAACAATTTGCATAGAGCAGACGTACAGTATTATTGTAAGATTAACTGCCAAGACACTAAAGTGTGCGAGACTGGAAAGAAGAGAATACCTGTGGCCATCGTGGGTATATGGAGTATGTGGTGCATAAAAAAATACCAGAGCTACATAAAAGGAACAAAATGACCAAGGGAATGGATGGCTTCTGCTTTTTTCTAAAAGATGAGCTTTTGAAACAAATATTTAATCAATACAGCATGGGGAGCACAAAAAGAGCTCCAAAGACACAAGGATTTGCATTTAAATACTTTAGCCCACTGTTATTTGGACAAATTTTTTATTTCTCTGTGCCCCATTTACTCCATCTAGAAAAATGGAATGATTATCATAGCAGATCACTGCAGAATTAAATGAGATGGCATATACATTATAGAGTAAGAGAAACATTTTTAATAATTATCTGCATTGTCATTAATAGTTGATGCCTCGTGTGTGCAGACATGGGGCCTTTTGAAGGTGATTCGATCGTAGCATTTCTGTACTTGTGGGTGAATTAATCCACTGGTGAACACACTGCTGAATGCACTGCTATCAGGCAGTTCTTGGCTGCAAGAGCCAGTCCACTGAGGGCATAAGCTGGAAAGGCGTATCTTCCGCGCTGGGTCCTCCCTCCACTCTCTGCTTCCTGACCACCCTGACATGAGCACCTTTGCCTCTGCCCAGGCCTTTCCACCATGCCCTTCTGCCTTGGAATCAGAAAACTATGAACTGAAACCTTGAAAAACTGTGAGCCAAAATAAGCCTCTTCTTCCTTGAATTGTGGGTGTCGGGTATCGTCCCGGGGAGAGGAAAGTGACTAAGACACCCTTCGTGATGATGAAGCAATATATTCAGCTATTAACTGGGATCAAGAGGGAAGGGAAAGAAAACTGTCATCATGTCCTAAAAGCACACTAGCAAGAGCTCACTAGATGTTATTTAACAATTCCTAAGTCCATCCAGCAGAGAATTCCATTCTCGCCATGACAAATGTACACTTCAGTTATTTGCCATCCATCACAGTGACAGTAGCCCTCAGGAATCCAGAAGATGGAGCACTGCTCTATTCTGAAAGATGATTACATGTTGTGGGACTTCCATGGTGGGGACCAAAAATAAGACAAGCCACAGAAGAGAAAGGCTCACCTGAGGAAAGTAGTCCTCTGTGCTGTGTTTTACTTTTATACTTTAAAATGAATGTTTTAGCAATGTGTTTGTTCAATTTTATTCACCTCTGCATACTTTCCATGGGAATTTTCACCAATGTATCTCAATAGTGATTGGTTCTTTAAAGTTCTTCATTTCTTAGGGTATCGAAGAGTTAACCTCAATTGCCTAAAATAACCATGATTTTATTATAGATAGAATGTAACTTTTAATGGAAAACAGGATATTTATAAAATGCCAGTATTTTCTAAAATAATTTCTTACATTTATAAATAAACACGAACAATTATCCAAACATACTTAATGCCTCCACAATGTCTAAATTCTTCATTTCTGTAAGTTTTTGCTTTACTTATCATTATTTTAAATTGCATGGACTATACTCTTTTAGGAGTTGGTTATCAAAAGAAAACATATTTTTAGAGTAGCTATTTCCTACCCAAAGCCAAAAAGTGAGGGAAATAAACATGTTAATGCCTAAGCAAAGCAACAAAAAGGCAAAGACATGATGAATTCATGAAGTCTGTGAAAGGTGGCAAAAAACTAATAAAGATGACCCATGATAGTGAGCTTGTTATTTTATTTATTTTCTATTCCTTTCCACACAGATTTTCTCAAAGTTACAATCATTCAGGGTTATGCCAGTCAGTTCTATATGAAGAAATCATTTAGTTCTTCTTTGTGTCTTTTTATTCCAACAGGATAGTAAAAGCCGCTATAGTAAGTTATGTTAAAACATCTGGAATGCAGAATTGGGCAAATTACACTTTTATGTCAGATTTTTCTTTTCTGATGAACAACAAAAAAATCTAAAGTGATATTCTGAAGGAAAGAAAACTGGCTATTTCCTGATTAAGGCTACAACCATTTAAAAAGTCATAGCGTAGTTTCTTTCACAATATTTCTAAAGCTTTTCAGATTTATAAGAAGAAACACTGCTCATACAAATATATGATGGAGTCCAGCATCACATTTCTATAAAACTAGGTATTAAGTGAATGATCAGAAACTGCAACTGTTCCTTCCTTTTGTACTATACCATATATTCCAAGGCAAAAAATTCTCCTGACAATTCAGAACGAATAACGTTCTATTAAGTAAAATCCATTTACTCAGAATAAAGAAGTAGTCCACTGAATGGGTCTTTTTCAAAAAAAAAACAAACAAACAAAAAAAAAAACCAAACTACTCTTACTTATGTAAGTGTCTTTGGGCTTATTTTTCTAAGCATTGACATCCAAAGACAATTCCAAAACAAGAGAGTAGCAATTACCTAGAATGAAGATGGTGATTCACACAAAGTTCTGTGCTTACTTATGCACACAGTGTACAGTCTAAGGTTTATTCAATGCATACTTACTTACTTTGCTCCTCCCACCGACCTGAGTTGCCATCACAGGCTTAGCAAAATGGTACCTGTCACTTTCAGGTGCCTAATAGTCTCCTTTGAAAGATACTGTGACATTGTGTCAAACCATACAAACCCAATCCAAGGCCGTCCTCTCATACTCAGTCACCAAGGGTTTAGGCAAAGTGTGTCTTATAAGAAAGGCAATGGATTTGTGCTTCCTTTTACAGAGTGTTTGCTAGCCACCTGCAGCCACAGTAGAGAATGTCCTGTGCATCTCCTAGGCCATCTATAACAACAGGCCCCAAAGAAGCAAACACAGAATTTCTATTTTTCTGCTTTGTCAGGACAATCCTTTTTTATTTCCCTTTACTCCAGACTAAGAAGCACTATCAAAACCATGATTTATTGATAGATCTAGACCATTAGGAGATACACAGTATACACAGAGAAATGTTTTTCTCTTACACCACCTCATTATTTCTTGGTCTAGATCTGGTGAAATCTTGATACTATCATAATACTACTGTTTCACAAACAGCAGTAGTATCTTTGTTTATCTGGGGTTTATTTGTCATCATTGACATACAAAACAATCAACCACATTAAACTGACTGGTTGAAGTTATAGTTACTTCATGTATAAAGAAGAAACACGTTGCTATTTCTAAAAAGCATTCTAAAATAGTGGGTATGATATAGAAGTAAAAAATGAAGCTAAAAATTAGATCAATAACATTGGGAGATAGGTTTTGGCAACACATTATAACTGCAGAACAATAATTTAAACAACTTACTTATGCTTTGGCTAGGCATAAGTTATTCCACCTTTATATAGAAGATACTGAAATTACATCTGTCTTACAGCAAATCTGATGATGTTTAATTTGCATTTATGATCTTTAGATAAGCAAAGGTAATTAACAATGTTTGATTTTTTGATCCAGTTGTAAGTAATGTACACTGGCACTAAATTGTCACTTTTTTTGTTCTAAAAAATTCCATACTTTCCTGTCTTATAATAAAAATAACCCAAAAACAAATATTTTCCCAGATCTTACCATCAATTTTTTCCCAGTGTTCTGTTTTTAACTGCTTAAATGTTTATCCATAATAAGTAAACACATGCTTCTGGTCATGTTTCTTTATTGTTGTTAATTCCTCTTATCCCTCCCATTTAGGCCCAATAACCAAATGCACTATTCATAATGAAAGTGTTTACTTTCCCTATGATTAACTTCACTGTGTAATTAATGTCCCTAATCCTCTGGGCAGCTTTATTGTATCTACTCCATTTTAACATGCTATCTGTCAGCTGAATATATTTTCATAGTTTAGAAGGAGAGAGACAGACAAGTAAGCTCCTCCTTGCTGACTCTGATTCTAAGATGATTTGTTTTACCAAAAAATATTTGCAATAATATTAGCTATTTTCCTTGCTTATATAAACTGCCCCATTGGCTGATTATTACCTGAGAAGACAATGATAGAACTGCAAATATAGTAAACGGATGCCTATCAGAGCCCATTAGGAGCACCTTGAAGTGTATGTAACAGTGATGTAAGGAGAAAGAGGACAGATAAGAAGGAAGCACAGAGCTGGCAACGGGGGCAGTAGTGAGGTCTGACTACAAGGGTGATACATTCTTATCTCCTTCAAGAGACTTCCTCGGAGATCCACCAAGATCTCTTCCCGCAGGTATTATCTCAGACCTCTCATCTGCCAGCAGTGCCCAGATCTGTTCATTCAAATCAAACTCTCTGCAAAGGGGGCTGAGAGGTTGATGTGATCCTTCTGCTTTCTCTGAAAACTCCCTGGAAAGTACTCTTCATCCTGAGCTCAAGCTGTTTGCCTTAAAAGGATAAAATATCTGTAGGGAAAAAAAAAAACTGTAGCTGGCTGCAAAGGCATCACATACCAGAAGAAAAGCCCAAGACTGCACTTCCAAAAGGCACTCGTTTTTCTTTTACCTCCTTCAACTTCACCTGGCACAGCAGCAGCTGGGATGCAGGGAAAGTCTTCCTGACTAACAAGACAGTTATCCCCACTGACAGTGAAAAACAAACTTGGAATGATGGCTGATCCTAATGTGTGTCATATTTGAATGGTGGCCAGCACTTGCGGCTGGCAGTAAAAAGGAAACACACTTGCCCAATGAGAAGAGCTGCTGCCACTTTGTGTGTCATAGGACTATACCTGGTAACCTCAGAAATTACAGTGAAACAGACGGATCCAGATAGTACGGGGATCAGAGAGCTGGGCCATCCTGGTTCCACTACAAGTGAGGGATCTGGGCTGATCAAAGAGACTAAGGGGAGTGCTTCCCCAAAGGATGAGAATTCTAGTACTATGTAATGCCCAAAGTCCAATGGGCTATTGCACAGGCACTCTACCCCGTCTGTACATTAGAAGAGACACAGAAACTAAAATAAACTACATATTCCTCTGGCCCATCCCAAAAAATTGACTCAGAACCTCCAAAGATGGTACACTGAGCAAACATTTTTTAAACCTTCCTATGTGATTCTAATATGCAGCTGGATTAAGAATCAATGGACTAGGTAAAGTAATGAAGACTTAGGTGGGAGAAAAAATAAGACGTTATATATTGCAAACCTATCATCTGGGAAAAAATCCACTATTGCTTTTGCGAGCCCCTAGTGTTTAAGAGCTTTAGCCTATGAGACATTCACTTCTTTAGATGGAAAAGTTATCCTTTTCAAATATCACATGCAAACATATCACACACACACACAAATATCCTGTTGTCTTCCTTTCAGGACGGTTCTCGAATTTTGCTGCACACTGTAATTACTTAAGAAATTTTTTTTAAAATACTGAAGCCTAGCTTTCATCTCCAGAAATACTGGTGTTAATTGGTTTAAGGTAAAACTTTGTCATTGGATTCATTCAAAAGTTCCCAAATGATCCTAATGTACAACTACATTTGAGAGCCGCAATCCTACGTAATTTCTATTACTTCTCCAAAGTTATTCTGCTTCCTTTTTACTTACAAGTGAACAGATACACCCTATGTATGGTCTCTATGTTATGCTTAGATTTTTCTGCAATTGCCTAATCTTTACACCTTTTTGGAAAGCAGGAAATCCTACTAGTTAAGGAGAAAGGCTGTGGAGCTCAAAATCAGATTCAGTTTCCTGCTAAGTATGTGACCTCGAGCAAGCTGTTTGCTTCTCTGCATCCTGGCATTCTTTTCCTCATGCTGTAAAATGAGGATAATATAGAAGCTTCCTCACAGGGCTGTCTGAGTGGTAGGAGATATGATGAAGGTGAAGCAAAGGATCAGTGCCTTGCAGAGTAAAAGTCTTCCATGACTGTTTGCCACTGATGATGAGAGACATTGCCACTCTCGACCCATTAATTCAGAACAGTGATATGCTGATGTATTGCAAAAGAGTGAGACTCTTTTGCTGCACAACATGGACTGCATAAAGACCACCAAGCCCTCGTTGATCTTAAGGGATGTTTCTAAGAGATAATGTAAAGTATTCAAAATAAGCATTGGTCTAAAGGAGAGCACCTTCATAATCTGCTGCCAATATCACAGTCTGGTTTTCTAAGAGGAAAAGCTTTCAGTTTACTCCATCGCTATCTTCGTTCATGAAGTACTACCTGACTTGCAAATTCTGTTCTAGTCTAGGGCATATTCACTCACCCAGAAGCCCATAGTTACTTTCCAACTTTCTTGCAAATATGGCATAGCTTTAACAAGACTTACCTTGTTTTGTCCTTTCCTATCCAACTCCCCCATACACATCTCTTCCTACTCTCCTCTCCTGCTTCTTTTTTTCTTATTGTTATGATTATAAAATTCATGCCGTAACAAGGCACTTTGGGGCATGTACCATTAGTCCTACCTTGTATTAAACATCTGCTTTGTGTAGCTGCAGTTTTTGTCCTATTGTTTATATTTACATGACAGTTTTGGAGGAAGAACATTCCTCTGCTCTTACAAGCGAAATTATGCTTAGAGAGTTCAAACAGGCTGCATATACTTAACTTCTTGGAAAATAAATTTGAAGGAGATGAGACGGTGAGGAGATGGTGAGGAACATGGTCATTCCAGAAGATGGTGAGAGGGAAAGGAATTGGTGTCGGAAGGCTGGGTGGGAGGAAGCGGAGAGGGGCTGTCAGGGAAGGGATGGCAAACAACACCAGCTCAACAGTTCAGATTAGGATTTGAAATGCCACAGATGTGATTGCATAATAAGCTGTTGAGCATGCTGGTAAATGCTGCTTTCAGTACGTGGTTATTTGTCACATTGTCTTGTGCTCTCCAGGCTCACAAGGTTCAGGTCGGAGGGCCTGGCATGCTAGCAACAGGCCCAGTGCCTTGGGATGGGCAGCAGCACCTATGGTGGAGATGGCACAAAGAGCCGCAGCCTGGTGTTCAAATTGGTTGCTAGGATACCATGGAGACCCTCCATTACTAAGCAGACAGAGAGGAAAAAAATATGTCCATATGCCTTATAACCTGCAAATAGCCACAATGGAAACACTGCCTGTCTTTTATCCTTTTCCGTTAGGAATCCAAGCCCAACTCTTTAGGAAAACAACAAGTATGAGAAGCTGGTCATTTATATTCTCAGGCAGTCTGCAGAGATACTCTGCTTAAGCACTTGTCAGTATTTTTATTATAAGCCTTATATCAGGGGTACATAACTTGACTGTATTCCAAAACACCCAGATAGAATTTTAGCAGCCTGGTATTGTACATTTTTATAAAAGATTTCACAACTTCATTTCCACTGCATAGACTATAACGTGCAATTAATGGTCAAACTTAAATGGGAAACTATTATAATTACGTTAGGTCAGAGTCTATCTCCTTCACAAAAACAGGAAAGATAAATTTCAAAAACAAACATCAGGTTCAGTTCTCATCCAAGTCCAGTTTGCCTAAGTATGTGAGGGATCAACAATGCCAGTCCGTGGTAAACAATTAGATATTTTCAAAAGGAACTTTCTGAAGTGAGTGACAAAGGGGAACTTCATTTCTTTAAGGATGGCACTTGGTGTCTTTAAAGGATTAAAACACCTGCAGCTTTCTTAAATTAAATATTCTCCCCTGGTTAGTATAGTTATGATTACAACCAAGACTGTATTGGTGAGGAGGGCTGGAACATTGGAACTGCATTCTAAGTCTGAGAACTTTACTAGTGGGTAACAACTAGTTCTTGATATGAAACACACACACACACACACACACACACATTCTTGATTATTCTAAAAACAAACAGAAATTGCCACTTAGTTACTGTATAAAATCATAGCAACAGAGATTCTTCTGTTACTGGCACAAGCTTACTTTTTCTCAAGTCCCTGTATGGTACTCTAGTACAACCACCAGTTGCTTGCTTTACTCAGATATGCCCTGTTTATTTGCTAACAGGTTGGACTGTATCTGCCCCAAGCCCACTCCATGCATCACCTCATCTCATTATCAAGCACCTAAATCATGCCCATCTTCAAACACTTACTTTTAAAACTTCCTCAAGAGTTTCTGATACCATAAAATGAAATCAATTTCATATATTTAGCCAAACGTCTTAGCTTATCTCCTCTGCAACTTACTTTACTCAATTCTCTACAGTAATTAACTTGTGCAGTATTATTTATACCTGTTAACTCCTTGGTGATAGGGTGGATGAATCTCTTACCTCTAACACCTGACAGTATTTTGCACATGGCAGACATTCCATGAAAGTATTGAACTGACCTATAGAACACATTGGGAATTTAATTCCCACCTTTGAAGAAAGCTATGTTTCCATACTATGCCATCTATAATTAAACAGAATTCTAAAATTGTCTCAACTTTCTACAGATTTGAACATACAGCAGTTTAAAAGACTTTATTGCTCTTGAGATATATGGATGGCAAGGTTTAGAAAATCACATATTATCTTTTTAATCTTAATGTTTCCTTAAAAACAAGAAAATGTATATCTTGTTATCTTCAGTTCTTCAAAGTACTTCACAATCACAAAGTGAAACAGAACAGAATACGTCATCATCCTCTGAAACGCAGCTACCTCTGGGGTGAAAAGCAACAACTTTAGAAATATCCAACACTAATAACTTTTGATAGAAATGTAAGTCTACACACTCCAACTAAAATGACATGAAATGCTGTGACAGTAAAATGGAAAAGATTTGGGAATACTGACAATCAGTAGATCAAAATATCAAACAGTGAGTAGTCTAATCTAGTATAGGCAATGAATGAAATGTCATAAAATAAAACTAATATCACAAGTTTCTAAAAGCCAATAGCCTATCTGATCTCATAGAATGCATAGTTTTGTTTGTTTCTTTTGTTTTAAGGGTTTATTTGCTCAATTTATTTAAAAAACATATCTTTTTATATGTTTTACATTCTCAAATATTTATTTGGCAGCAAATGAATACAAGTTCCAATTTCCTACATCAGTTTTTCATTTAACATTTATAAACTAAAAAGGCCTTATGAGTTATACCTATCAGCTTGTGAAAGAGACCAATTAAAAACACTGCTTCCAACTCAAGGATGCAGTAGGAATGTTCCGGCTCCGTGCTGGAATCTGACAACCTTCTTTCCAATTCTCACCTTAAAGGAAAAATTCCAAACCAAAAATGTCAGGGGGATTAATTACTAAGTTAGTTTACATTTTATACTATCTTTGAAATAACCAAAACATCACTAAGAAAAAGAGAATTGTTTTGAAAATTATAATCCTCAAAAGGTAACCTCAGTAAACACTAGACAAATATTTGCATACATTTTAAAAGAAACTTAGCAGGGCAGATACCTACATTTAATGGAAAGACAACCAAACACTAACATTCTATGAAGTTGAAATCAATTAAAGTCTATTTGGATGGTTTCATTTTAACTTGAACTCATAATATCTACGTGTGATCTAAAGAATGATGACTACATTTAAGTTGCGCTAAAGTGCTCTTAACACTTGTTGCCAATAAATCTCTATATAGTCAAGTAATTCAAATGCAATAAATTGAAACTCAGAGTAATCATTTTCTGACTGGTGAGTTTTCTTAATTTTATGTGGTGCTTTCTTATACAGTTATTCAAATAACATAATATTCATTTTGCATACAATGTGCTTCTTTTTTCCCCTAAGATAGGTACACTCTACCATTCAAGCCAATTTTATTCTAGCTTTCTGTATGTAAGTGTGAAAAAAGAACAGATGTTTTTCCAAAATTATTTAAGCTTGGGAGACATTCTATCATTTTCTTCAATATAATCCTTCAGAATCACAAAAACCATCATGGAAATACCTTAAAAACTGAGTTCTTTAAAGTCACTAAATGAATTTCAGAATGCACAGCATTTTCAATAGATAAAACATTTATTATAATGGGACATCCTGACTTATTTGCCACAGTAATTTTATTTTCCTCTATTGACCTTTTAAGAAAATCTAGTCAAGTATTAACACGCTTCTAAAAGTTAACCACATTCTACAGTCCATTCCCTGCTGCCTAGATTCTTTTAGATCTTCTCTGATAGAATGTTTAACTGGAATTATCAGCTGGCTTGATCATACTTCATTATACAACCTATTAAAATGGCTATTTTATAAAAGCGGAGTTTGCTCTGTGTTACTATGAAGTCCTGCAGATGCTAAAATGAGATCCTATACAATGCCTGAAGATGCAAAGAGCTGTCTTTGAGTTATTTTTTTCATTATGCAAAACGTGGCCCAGGAGAGATGGCCATGTACCTCATTAGCTAAAACAGGCAAGCATGTCAGGACTGCAAATTAATTTACCACAGAAAGTGGCAGTGGATTCAGATCACTTAGGTTTCTAAAGTCTAACTCTGCTGAATTATCACAGCAACTTGTATGTATGGTCAGGATCTCAGAAATGCTTGTCCGTATTGTCTCTTCCCTATTCCTTTTCAGAAAACAAACTCCTTGTGGACGTAAAGCTGCAGGAAGAACTGTAAATGTTCCACGGGATCCAACATGTATAGGTATAATGCTGTAAGTTTTCAAAAGTACAATTAGTGCATACTCCTGATAAATAAATACAAATGGAGATCATCAAGTGTTTACTCTTTCTCCTTTTATTAACTCTTTGTGTTTATGAAGTAAAAGGTTCCCAGGGACCTTGCATTATTATGTAACACGTGTTATCCAGCCAGTGTGGTGTGGTTGTAAAGCAGCAAAATGATTTGCTTTGTCAATTATGCCACTATCTCTTAATTAAAAATACCATTCATTTTGAGGCGCTCTTTCATTCTCTGTTAATCTCATGCTCCTGAAGCATACTCTCCATATGGACTCTGAGTTGAGTGTTGTATAACAAGTTTCATTCAATTTCCCCATCCAAGTTATGAAGCCCACTGACATCAGAACTACACTGCTCTCCAAGATGCTAGAATAACAGAGTGGTTCTATTAGAAACCTCGAGTAAGGCAAGCAGTGTGTCCACATTACAAATAAAGGTAGTGTGCTTATCGCTACGTGTTCCTGCAAACGTGCTACCCTCTTGGGAGACGGGTCTGTTCATTAGTAATTACATAAAAATTCTCCAAGAAAATAAGCAATATTCTCCCTCAGATGTTATGAAAAAATATTTTGAGAAAAAAATCAACAGCCTAGGCTTCTATTTATGGAATGTAAATGTCACCCAATTGAGGAAATCAAACATTCTTCCCTTTCATATGCATATTTACTTATTTTTTACACTTTGATGATTACAGAACATCAGGTTTCAAGGGTGCCAGCGTGAAGCGCCGCATGTAGAGAAATCCAGGAGAGCACGGAAAGTAAGGGTGATAGCAGACGCCTTTCATTTCAAGTGTGATGAGCCTGCATTCAGAATTTTCCGGCTGGCCAGGTCTGCCAGGGCTTGGGAGAGACAGGTCTTGATTCCTCCTTTCACAGTCGCTCACACACACACTCGGCAGGACACACACCTGGGGCGCATTCAAACTCTACGCACCGTACTCGGCATACGCGATTGTACATGTATATTTCGTAAATACCTTAGCATCTGACAAAGACACGAAGGCAACGATGTGCAGTGACTCTGGCAGTGAAAACGTGCACAGCCCGGCAAGAAGAGCCCGTGAAAATGAAACATTTCTGAGCATGAGGACAGACATGGCCAACGGGAGGGGCGGGGGCCGACAGACAACACAGAGACCCCAGCTCCCCACCGCCAGGGTGCCGCGCGGCCCCGGCGGGACCCCTGCTTACTGTGGGCTCTTGGGGTAGAAGGGCAGGGTCACATGGCTGAGGTCCTGGATGTCGAAGGCGGTGGGCTCCGCGGAGATCGCCTGCCGCTTGGTGCGCGGCTCGCCCTGCAAGGTGCTGGCGCTCTGCTGCTGCGCCTGCTGGGTGGCCGGCCGGATCACCGAGCGGTACTTGTCCAGCTCGTTCTGCAGCTTCTGGATCAGTTCGTCCTTCTGATCCAACTCCAGCTCCAGCTCGTCGATGAGAGCATCCCGCTGCCTCAGCTCCTCGATCTTCTCCTGGAGCGCGTACTGTAAATCCCGCAGGGTGCCCATGCTCCTCTGGGCTGCCGGGGGCTCCTTCCTGCCGCTGCTCCGCGTCCTGGCGCTTCCTCTCCTCTCCGATCAACTTTCCCCAAAGTCGCCGCTGCCTCCCGAGTGCAAAAGCTTCCTACTTGAGACCAAAGCCAGCCCTGGCTTCTGAGCATGCCCAGTCCGCCGGCTCCAGCCACCGGAGTTTCAGGGTGCAGGCTCCGCTTCTCTGGGCTGCGCGCAGGCTGCGAGCGGGGACGAGCGAAGCAGCAGGTCCGGCCCGGCTAGCGCCCTGAGCGGCGGCCCGAGCGGAGTGGGTGGCTTGACTGCCGGGCTGCGGCCGTCTGTCCGGGCGCTCTGCAGAGGAAGCCTGGGCGCCCGCGGGAGCCTGATAAAGCTCGGGGCGGCCGGGGGCTGCGCGGGCGGAGCGAGGCGGGAGCCCTACTTTGGGGGTGGAGAGGTGGAAGGGAGAGGACGGAGAGGACCCGGAGGAAACTGGGGAGGCGTCAGCCGGCCCCAGAGCGTATCAGTCTTGAGGATGCTGCCCTCAGATCCTGGCCATGTACAGGGGCCGGTTTAGCTGGGACTCTGAATCCAGCTGAACGCTTTGAGTTCTGGAGATATTTGAACGCTCAGCCTCGCCGAGCAAAGCTGCGGGGCGGTGCGATGGAGCTCTGGCTTCTGCCACGCCACCTTTCCCACGGGGAGCGCCTCACACAGGTGGCTAATGCTCGCAGAGAAACTTGCCTCTCGGAGGTTAGAGGACCCGTGCCCGGGAGGGATCCCCCTTACACCCAGGTGCCTTTGGGAGAGCGGGTGGGGACGGGTTCGGATCCCCCACCCCCACCCCCAACCGTTGCTGCTCTGCCAGTTCCAGCTACTTTCCCCCCTTTCCGTCCTCGGCGAACTCAGAGTTGACCCTAGAAGGCCACTCAAGCTTCTCCATGCCCCCTCCCACTTGAGTTAGTGTCTGCAGGAAAGCTCGCCGATGGGCCTTCAGCTTCCCTTCGCGAGGTCTGACAGAGAAGCGGGGCGGGGGGGGGGGGAGGAGGCTTAAGATCACTCCCAAAAGTTCATCCTGAAAATGAACCATGCCTAACACATTAAAAATATTACTTCCATGACAACCAAGCCTTTAGGAATGCATCTTTCCACTTAGTTGGCAAGGAAAAAACTCTGACACGAGACTGAAGAGGGACAGTTCTAAAAAAGCAGACTCCAGAGGCTGCAGGACACAGGACGCTGCACCAGCACCTGTCCAGTCGCCACCCCTCACAGCTGCATCCCTACGATTTCCTAAATTGGGGACAATTAGGTAGCATCCTTTCTGCCCAAGTTTTATTCTCCCATCATGTGAAAACATTTAGAATCCTCAGAATATTTAATAGCTAAATTCCTAATATTTACCTAAATCCAAGTTTATAGGGTCTAAGCAGCCTTTTAATTACTATTCTTGGACACTCGGTATTGTAACCCACAGTTCTCTCCCCATTCCTAAATGAATCAAAGTAGATAGAAAAATTAAAATTAATTGTAATGCGGAGCTATTCACCAGACTCTAACTTTTGCCAAGGACACAAATATTAGTCTCTCAAAAACTTGCTCACTTTTGCTTTTAAATACACAACTTTCTGTATTTGAACTAATAAGTAAAAATTGCAAAAAAAGAGAGGAAAATATGAAACAAAGAAAAAACCATATAGCCACTGGCACTTTAACAAACGTTTTTATTTTGTGTATTTTTTTTTAATTAGCAGTGTAATGATAAAGGATGTACAATCCTAAACATTCTTCCACAGAGATTATGATCTAATTCCCCTACTACAGATGACATAAGACATTTAACTTGTCTCTTTTCCAATATGAACACTTTCAGAAGAGCATTAATTCCCTGAATTTGATTCTAGTACCAAAAAAAAAAAAAAAAAGAATGTAATGCATAAAGTGGATAATCTCCTAAACATTTTCACTTATAATGAATAACTCACAAATAGCAGTAAATAATAGCTCTGAATTATTGTTATTTTAATTAAAAGTGAAACAAGCACAAGCACGGAGACTTTCCATAACTGATTACATTCTAAAAGGACTTCCGTGACAATTTCTTCCTCCCAGGCCAAAGTCCAAATTCTTATTTAACCTGAGGGAATTCTTCCTTGGGAAAATGTTTAATACTAAAATACTTTTTCTTATAGGTCTATTAGTGGGGTCTATGAGGCCAAGAGTTCATGTCTCAAAATAAATTAGGAGCAATGTACAGGGGAAAATAGGCAATTGCTAAGTAAGTGTTTTGTTTTTAGAGTTCATGTGAGACTCAAATGAGGTTATTTAGTACCTATGAGCAAACAAAATAGAGACAGCGCTCGTTCATGGGTAGAAAGCTTTCTACATGTACCAAGACAAAAATTACAAACCAAAGCATTTTACCCTCAAAATTAAAAAAATCTCAGAATTTTGATCAAAAGTGAATTTTTACAATAAAATTAGTGTAAGTAGTTTTCACTACTGAATAACCTAGCTACATACAGTTATGATACTTGCATGCTACATTTTCATTTTTATTTGTTTTGTTTTTTTTGGGGGGGGGGTTTTCTCCGGTACCGGGAACCGAACTCACGACCTTGCGCTTGCCAGGCAGGCGCTTTTGCCGCTGAGCTAAATCCCCAGCCCCCCATTTTCATTTTTAATAAAACTGTCAGAGGTTCTAGGATGGACCTGATAAGGAGAATGAGTAATCTGTTAAACACAAAGAAAGTGGCTGAAAAGACATGACTGTTAAACATAACTTGCACTTTTTTTGTTTTTGGTTACCAGGAATCGAACTCAGGACCTTGCACTTACCAGGCAGATGCCCGTGCCACTGAGCCATATCCCTGGTGCATAACTTGCACTTTAAAGGTGCTCAAGATGTAGAATATATTATGTCAGGCTATACTGTGAAAAAATAATTTCTTTTTCACTTAAAAATGTTATAATTATTTAGCCAAAAATTAGAACTCTGAGATTTTCTCTTTCATTCTTAAATGGTTTAAGACTTACAATCATGTTTTTGACTGATTGTATACATTTTAAGGGAACGGATTTCCATCTCAACCTTTTGAGCGATTCTAACATTTTCTTAGCTATCTTTTGCATGGCATTTGGAAAATGCTAGTGATAAATTTTACATGAAAAACCAAGGTCTCTCAATTACAGACAAATTGTCTTTACTATGCATCCCACAGTAAAGTTAATCAGTTAAATTGCAGGATCAAAGATCAAGTATAAGTCTACTTTCTGCTCATTAGCACAGTGTCTACCACAAAACTAGAATGTATGGGACTGGGATAGCAAAGACTAATCCCTTTTGTGCTTCTTAGATATAGGCTTCATGTTAGATAGTGCATTTAGAACAATACAACTCTGAGGTAACTGAATTCATACTGTAGAATTCATTAATTGACTCACAACCCTCGGTCAGCAGTCCCCTTTTGTCATAGCTTTCACAGAGGCAAAGTTCTGTTGTTTGCTAGATCAAACTGTGGTACATTTTGCACCCAACCCTCAGAACTGAAAATAATTATTACCATGTCTTCCTGAATGGAATCTCAAAATCATGTGAAGAGATATTAAATAAAACAGATTTATTATAATATTGGCTAGTTTTAAAAATGCTAGCAGCCAAGAGAACTGGGATAATTTTACTAGCCACTTGTCCATTTCATAGATGCCACATTTTCTAGGTTCAAGAGCCTCTTTCGGCATTTTATGGGTACATATCTTTTTTTGTTGTTGTTTTGTTTTGTTTTGTTTTTCTCCGGTACCGGGAACTGAACTCATGACCTTGTGCTTGCCAGGCAGGTGCTTTGCCGCTGAGCTAAATCCCCAGCCCCTTGGGTACATATCTTGAATTTTGAAAATAAACAAAAGTATAGCTGAGCTTTTTCTCCTTTTTGGGAATCGAACTCAGAACCTTGCACTTGCCAGGCAGGTGCTTGTGCCACTGAGCTATATCCCCAGCCCAGCTGAGCTTTTTAAATGATGGAAACTACCCCTTCCTGAAACTTATAACAAGCACTTCTAAGAATCAAGATACAAAGTTCCTGTTTATTGATAGACATACTGGCTATTCATAATCAAGTTGCTATTCATAATCAAGACCACAATAAAAACAACTAATTTTCTTGAACTCTTAAGGTATTACAGGCACTATTTATGCAACCCTGCCAAATGAATATTATTGTTAATACTTCTGTTCACATCTGAGAACACAGAGGCACAGAATTACCTGCTCGGGAATGGCAAAGCCAGCCATTTAGATTTTGAATCCAGAATTTTGAAAGCAGAACTCAAACCTCTATCCTTTCCTGTCTTTGGCAAGACTTCTCTCTGTTACTCTTGTTTTGGTTTGGAATGCAGAGAGAAGACTGTGCTAGTTTGACTAAAAAGAAGAAAAATTTTTAAAACTTGAAAAAGCAACAGAAGACTTTCTCAAAGTCCCTTCTCCTAGAATAGTTGTTATTCTAGCATCATTTCATCCTGGTTTATGGTAACCAGCTTGTACCTCTTTGCCTGAATTGACCTGGTTTTAATGCCAAAAATGCTTCATATTGTCCCAGTTTTAAAATTAAAAGCCCCAAGTAATTTGTCAGTCCTGGGCAAATCAAGATAGACAGTTGGCTACTTTGTTTAATTTATAGTTACTGAAGCCAGGCACGGGGCACACGCCTGTAATCCCAGCACTGAGGAGGATGAGGCAGGAGGATTACCATGAGTTTGAGACCACCCTGGGCTATGTAGTGAATTTAAGGCCAGCCTGAACTACAGAGTGAGACCTTGTCTCAAAATTTAAAAAAAAAAAAAAATAGGACTGCTGAGCCCATTTCATAAATATTTAAAAATTTTTCTTTTAAAGTAATTGGTAATAAGGCAAAATCAAGAGTTATAATGATATATACATTATTTTAGGAACATTGGTTTTAGAAAAGCATTCACCCTATTTCAATATATAATAATATAGCACAGAAACTGTCTTTTGACTGTAAAGGGTGATGAGTCAGATGATAGAATTTTAATTATACTTTGATAAATGAGACAAAGGTTCAGGGCTTTCTTTTTGGTTTATTATTTTCATGGCAAGAAACTTGATTTTCAATGAATTAAGTACAATGATTTAAATACCTTCAGTTACATTAACTCTTATAGAATTAGTTGTATAATTCCATGGAAGAGTACATCTGGTCATAGGGAACATATATTTAAACACCCACATACATAAAAGTTCTAGAGGCTAGGATATTTTGAAGTTATACTCCTTCAAATGAAAAAATAATAATAATAAACCAATAATGAAGAAAACCTAACTGCAGAAACTTGGAAAGTGACAGCATGCTGTACTGTAATTGCTAATGTGCTCAGCATTTAGTACTAAATTAGTGTCATGCTTAATATTAGTTGAAATGAATTCTTATATTGCACTGCTTAAAATGATGGTAACTTATTATTGGACCTTAGCCTAAACTAGTTCTCATGAAAATCCACTGCACCATTTAACAAAATGAACATTTCTTTGTACTCATTAGCTAACTGCCCATTTCCAATGATTGAATAAATAATAAGTTTTAAGAAGAAAAATATTAGGTTTTCTAGATTTTTTTCTATGAATAAAAAATTTTTAAGTATGTGCAACATAATTTAAAATGTTTTCTTCACAAAAGTATTATTTTGCTATATTTAAATCCAGTGCACATATGCACAAGCATACATCATAATATTTCTAATATATGATTAATAAATGGCACTTTCTCAGTTTTATCCCAGTTATTCTGCTATATTGAATGCATGTCACTTTCTAAATTAATGCGTTGATATTTTCCACAAAATATTACAAAACATTTGCACAAGTAATTTCTTTTTGAAAATAGATTTTATATCATGTGGTTAACAGAAGAATAGTCCTGCAGTTGATGAATTTTCCTTTTGGTTGATGCTTTTATCTTAAGTAGAGTTTCCTAGCTGGCATGACTGTTCTCCTTCTACATGTTTTGTAACCAAAATTCAAAGTAAGGAAAACAAACTTTCCAGAATGCATTGAATTTAGGAAGGAAAGAAAGTACTGAAGATGTACAACAGACAATATAATAGAAGTGCGGGTGAATTAAAATTTTACAAATAAGTAAAATGACTTAGTCGAGAGGAATTCGTATTGTTCAAGTATCAGTTTTCAGGAGGAGAGGAATTTGCAGTAAAGAAAAACCCAGGAAAATGTAGATACCTTTAGTCTCATTAACTTAATGAGAAGTAAATGTCAGCTAACTTCAAATTAAGACACCATTTGCTACTGTAGCTTTTATATTATCATTATCAGAAAGAAATCCAGAAACCCAGCTTTCTAGTGACAAGCAAATGAAGTAGTAGGCTGGTAAAACAATTGGATATCATTCCAGGGTCAAGATCACTGCATGACATGGAAGTATTACTCTTGGAACAGGGGTAAAAGCCTCAGGCTGGGGCCCATAAGCTGTATATATTTGATACATATGTTAATTGACAGTAAAATTATCAGCCATCTTGCCTAACGTACATGTTTAGAAAAGATTTACAAATGCCTTTCTGCTCTAGATTAGATTTTTAAATTTATTTTTTAAGGAACAAGTATTTAATCTAGTAGGTAAATAATCCTTTAAGTGTTAGTAGTTCAGATTTAAATTTAAAAGACAAATGTGTAAACACCTATATAAAAAAGAAGTTACTCAGAAAACAATATATGGTATCTAATAGTTTCAGTGCCTTACGAAAATGAATACATTAAATCTTTTACATATTTTTACAGTTAGTACAGAATATTCAGCAATCACCTTTATTATATTAGGTAAGCATATTTTCATTCTAAAGGAAGGGTTAATTTAGGATATTAAAGTGGAAAATCAATCTAAGTTTTTCATAAAATATAACACAGCCAAAATTCAAACCATCTCTCTGCTTTAGAAAAATATCTATGTTGACTACCAATAGTAGGTGGAAAAAATGACAAAGATGTCTTCAAACCACTTTATTTGTGGAACTTTAAAAGTAATTGCTACTAGGAACACAGAGAACTTGATGAATGTTATTTATTTTCATTAGCCTGTTTCCACTGATCAGACGCTCCATTGGTAGAAGGCAACTTGCATTCCCCCAGAAGTAAAACTTACAGTATTTCCACATTCACTCCATAATTTAAATTTAGTTACTTTATATCACTCTCCAGTGCACAACAAATACACACACACACACACACACACACACATACACACACACAGAATTAAAGGACTGGCAGAAACATTTGCTATGATTTGACACACTAGACACTCTAACCATTACCACCTCCTGGGTAGGGGCAGAAGTGTTCTTTTTTTTTAATGAGTAGCACAGGTTTTTTGATCTAGAATAGACTATAGGGATTATTCACCTCAGAATTTTCATTTGAAATCTAAAGAAACCTGAAGGGAAAGGTCTTAAAAGAACTCGCCAAAGGCAAAGCAACTTTAGAACTTAAATTTCCCAATTTTCAGTATAATGTTCTTAAACTTATTGTTTCACATAGCCTTTTTGTTATTACCACAGATGAAACCCTTGCCATGAGAATCCTCTCTCACATCTCTTAGCAGGAATCCCTAAAGCCAGTTCAGACCACTTCAGAGAAGTGGTCACAGAGAATAAAATACATTCAAAGTTCTTTGACATGTCTAATTAGTTCTCCAACTTATTGGACTTTTATTATTACTATGTAGATCCATGTAATGAGAAAAGAGCGTGTGTATGGGGAGAGAGCTCTGCCTGCTTAGGTCGGCCCCACAGGCATCCATACACCATTGATATGGCATGTAACCCAGAATTGTCAGTCACCTCAGTCATGGACAAGTTACATAGGTAAAGGAGGTGGGTGCACCCCCAATTTTTTGCATTTCAGTTTCATTGACAAAGGTCCTTGGAGAAATAGGGTGCTTTATTTCCTTAGAGACAGCTTACACCTCTTCCCTTCATAGGGTTTTAAAAACTCTTGAAATATGAAAGACACTCACTACCAAGAAAAAGCAAATTGATCCTTAACTCAAAAGGTAACACTCTCCACCCCACACAGAACTCTCAGAATTCAGTGACACTTGTTTGATTCCCTCAAATCTTGTGGCCTTAGACAATTGAAACGTTTAAGGTCTAATAACTTTAGAGTGTACCAAAATAACATTCATTTAATACTGTCTAATGCGGAACTCTGCAAAACTTTTGCCAAAAAAGAAATTAGAGATACATTTCAAAATGCATTAAAAGAGCATTTTAACATATAACATTAATATTTTCATAGAAAGAATTTTATATTTCAAGATTTTAAGTATGTGTTCATTTAATTAGCACTCAACCTACAAGGCAAATGGCTACCATGTTATTTAGCTTTCATATTCTGGAATCAGAGGTTATCCAATTATGAGAAATGGAAAAATCGATGAAGAAAACACAAATAACCAAAAAGAAAAACCCAAATACCAAAAACTGGCACAATACCTAGTGGACAAGGTAAAGTTTTGCCACAGCTGAATGTCTTAACTCAGGGCTCTCGCCCATCAAGGAATACAGTACAGCTGTTGTTTTCTTGAAAGACAAACTGTAGTTCTTTAAAGTGGTGATAAGTGAATGCATACGGATTCTATGATCAAAAATTTGGGAAAGCACTGAGATAAATTCATTAAAATAAAATGATTTTTGGTTCTCATCAATATTTTTAATTTTATAGTATGAATGAGAAATCTCCAAAATAAATTTATAATATGTAAAATGTTATATATACTATAAGTGATACAAATATACAGTTGATTCAAGCAACTGGACTTTAAATTTGTTAGACCTGCATGTTCGCAATATTTCGTTGTTAAAAGATCAATTACACAACTTATTATAAGCTATAAGCATTTTCCTCATTTGTGGAATTCTTTATTCGAATCTATATACACAGAAATACCTGCGATAATACAGCTTTAGTCCTGCCAACAACACTGCCAACCACCAGCATCTCCCCTTAAATGCACAATTTGTCCAGCCTGTGACTACAGCCAATGGCATGACATCAAACCACGAACATATGATAAATCTGATACCTCCAGGAAGGAGTAGCATTGCCATTTGACTCATAACTATATTTCCTCTTTTAAAATTAGGCTGGGTATAGGACTGTTACTCAGGTTGAAAATATGGTAAAGAAAAAATTATAAATGGGATCAAAATCAGGACAGCAACTGTTTAAAAATCACATAAGTAATTGATATTTAGTTCTTCAAAAATGCCAAGCACCAACTAATTTCATTTTACACTTTCAGAGCTTTTCCAGTGAGGATTCTTTTTCTCCTGTAAAACCTTTTTCCTAAATTTGACTATTTTCAAAACAAATCACCTAATCACCTCCCATCTTTGAAGTCAATACTCAATGATTTCATTCTTTATTTCTCCCTTTCTCTTCATCCTTGTCTCTGATAATCCTTCTGAATTACCCAATATTTTCCCTTATACTAGCACTTATCATGATTTGTAAATGTATATTTGTACTGTGGATATTTGTTACCTAGGTACCTTCTTCCATTATATTATAAACTCTAAGAAAATAGGGAACTATAGTTTGTTGCCCAACACCTAGCACAAGGAGACCCTTACTGTACACATGTCAATTCCACAGAGCAAATAAAGTTAGGAATAAAGAAAGGAAAAGAACAAATACTTATTTTGTATCTGCAGCTCACTTTCATGGTAAAGAAAGAGGAGTAAAGCAACAATTTTTTGTGTGGAATATTTAATAAATCAAATCTGGAAGTGGCTTAGTTTAAGGCCTATCTGTAATAAATTAAACATATTGGGGCTTTGTTTAAAAGTCTGTTTTCTCCTTCAGAAAGAAAAAAAGAACAAAATATTTGTCTGCTTAAGACCCATGACAAATTTTCTTCCTGTTACCTTAGAATTTTTCTGGAACATAATGTTTCTTGATACTCAACTACTTATTAAAAGTAAAGCAAAACAATCAGCTTTCTTAGTGCACTTTTAAATCGCCATAATCTCAGATTCTTTGTTACTTTTGTGCTTGTAATACACTGTCTTCAAGGTCCCCTGTAACTGTCCATGACACCCGCCATTCTTCAACTTCTTTCACGGTTCTAGTTTCCATTTAAAGTACTTTTTAAGTTACTTGGCCAATTAGTAACCAATGCTTGTGCTCTACCTGATCATTTCATTCACATTAGCTTTAGAAGTTCACACTAAAACAAAATTCAAAGTACATTTATACACAAAAAGCAAATTGATCTACCCCAAAATACTTCTAATTTACTAATTTAGTGCTTAAAATAGATTTACTTCCTTTTTCATTCTTTCGTTCTTTGTTTGTTTTTCCTACAGTGTAGGCCCTTCACAATTAGCTTAACACTAGAAACCACTGGGCATTAGCTATAATTATGAAGTTACAATGCTATGCTAAATAGCTGTTCAATTAAATCTAAAGACAGGAATATATATCTCATTAATATAGATAGAGACTATTTCTCAGCTAGTCGTTTTATGGTAATTTTTTAAATGTGAGCAAGAATGCCTCTAAAGTACTTCAAGTTTATTAAGTTTGAACATAAGTTTTGTGAAAAAGTGATTTTGTCAAACTACAACCCTAAACCCATATTTTTCCTATAAAAAAACCAAAAGTAATGCTTATTTATGGAAGAGTCAAATTTGGAGACAAATGCTCAAAGCTCTGTACATATATAACCCACAAGCTTTAGACTGTGATTATACAGTGCTTCTTTAGGGCCTAAGCGGAAGTCTTAGTTCCTAATCTGCAACCCCAAGAAATTTCTGGATATTCAGCAAAACCTTAATGTTAGTAATATTGGAAGGTCAGAACTTCCTTGCCTTGCATCATTTATCTGTAGTGGCTCTTAACTATATTTTATCCTCCGGCAAAATGGGAGTCTTGCAATGCAGTTATCTCTATACAGCCAGCAGGTCCAAGAGGTTGAGGCAGGAGGATTACAAGTTCAAGTTCAACCTGGGCAACCTAGCAAATTAGTGAGGCCATGTCTCACAAATAATTTAAGTAAATAAATGAAAAGAACTGGAGATATAGCTCAATGCAGTGGTCCTAGGTTCAATCCCCAGTACCAGAAACAAAACAAGACAAAAAAATTTACTCCTTTGGATTACCTTTTCTGAAGAGAAAAAAACCCATATGATTAGTGGTAAAAATGTCTCCTTGATATATAGATAGATATAGATATAAATATACCTTTCTATGTAGAAAAAGTATATTAGTTAAAAATAACATTTTTAGAAAATGGTTTCTAAGATTTAAATTGGACATTTCTAAAAAGTGCAAGATTAAGTAAAGCATTTCTTGATCATAAACTTATATTTCCTATTTACATAAGTCATTTATTTTAAGTACACTTCTATAAATAGAATATAGCTTCAACAAACAATGCATTCTTCACATTTTTCTTAGCCCTTAAATACTAACTTTTAATGGTTAAAATGCACAACTAAAGGTACAATTGCACCCTCTACTGTTCAAATCTTGTTCTATATTGAGCAAAGCACTGCATGTTTCCTTAACAGATCCATCATAAAAGTAACAGTAAATTACATTGTTTTCCGTTTGGCATTTGTCTTCCTTTCTTTGGAAGTTACTCAAAAACTAAAATCTAATTGTTAAAATTTTTTTTATTGATACAAATAGAAATTTACCATTTATATAGTTACTTGTACTACACTGATGACTGTGAAAAATGAAACACTAAGCATTTTTTAACTTGCTGCAAAGAAAGGATGCTATTAATCACATTTTAACATTAATCCACATAAATACCAATATCAACTCACTCAAGCCAACAATTGGTATATTTTTCTAATCATATACTAAGTTTGTCCAATCTTTTTCAAATTATAAATCAGAAAACAATATTCTCTAAAGCTGCACTTTGAAATTATGGAAAATTCATTTTTTAGTTCCCTCTGTGAATCAAAATTTAAGATACTACCATGAGTCAAAATTTGTAGGTTTTTTTAACTCTGTTTTTTCATCTTAAATGAAGACTAATTGTTTTGGATTTAAAGCAATATTTTTCCTTTGGCAGTACTGGGGATTGAACTCATGGCCTTCACACTGAGCTACATCCTGAGCCCTTTTCTGAGACAGGGTTTCGCTCAACTGCCCAGGCTAGGCCTGAACTGCCTCAGCCTCCCAAGTGCTGTGATTATAGGTTTATGCCACCACACCCAGCACCTCAATAACACAAAAATAGCAAGGCACCAATACAGTTGAACGCTGTTTGATCATTGCCATGTCTGAGTAGCAATGAAAATATTAGTTAATCTGAATTTTAGTAATTCTGGGATGTATGGCATGTTAGACTCCAGGATAATCACATAAAGAAATAAAACATGTACAAATGGCATGTTGATGGAGGGGAAAATGAATATAAAAACTAACTGGTTACTCAACTAGAGGTAGAAAAGGAAAGAAAAATTAACCTAAAAAGGAAAAAATAGGAAACAGAGAATAAGATAATATCAGAGACTAAACTAGTATAAACAGATTACATATTCTGGTTAATAGATAAAGATTGTCTGGCTACATGAAAAGTCAAACAACTATGTATCTTCATCATCTGAGAGATAATTTCTATGTAAACAAAGGGAAAAGTACACAGAAAAGAAGTTGGCCATAAACTAAGTACAATCCAAAAGAAAGCTAGTATAGTTCCACTGAATACCAGCAAAGATTTTAAGAAAATAAGCACCACTATAAATTTAAAAATAATAAAAGGATTAATTTAGAGAATCTTAAACATACATACATATGCCATTTGATTTACAACCAATGTGACATTTTGCAACCTATGGTCTTTTCAATAAATGGTGCTACATCAACTAAGTATTCATCAGTAAATAAAATGAATCTTGTGTCTTTCTTTATACCATAGACAAACATTCACTTCCAGGTGAACTATAGACCTCACAGTGAGAGTTAGAATAATAAAGCTCTTAAAAATCTAAAATAGGAAAGTATATGCATTAATTTTGAGTAAGGGAAGGATATCTGAAATAGGAAAAAATAAAGCACTCACCCTAAGGGAAAATATTTCTGAGGTGAACAACACTTAAATTATGAAATGTTTGTGACCAAAAGACACCCTCTAGGTGGATGTATATCATCATGCATTTATTAAAACCCACAGACTGCACACCACCATGGGTGACTTTTACAGCAGAATATGGTGAGGTACACCTGTAATCCCCGCTACTGGGGAAGCTGAGGTAGAGAATCTCACTAAGGCCAGTTTGGGCAACTGAGTGAGACCCTGCTCCAAAATAAAATGAAAAGACCCAGGGATGTAGCTGAGTGATGGAACACTTGCCTAACATGTGTGAGGCCCTGGGTTCAATCCCTAGTACAAGAAAAGAGACAGAGATGAAAGATAGCAAGACAAAAAGAAAGAAGGATGAAAAAGAAAGCAAACCACCAAGTGGGAAAATATATTTTTAATATATGTTTAACCAGCAAAACACTTATATTCAGACTATATCTAACATTTCTAAAACTCAGAAGACAACTCTCTAGATTAATGCACAAAAGGATATTTAAGTAGACAGCAGACACATGCAAAATTATTACTTTATTCATGAAGAAAATGTAAATTTAAACCACAATTTCACACACCGGTAAGGCTAAAAAAAAATTTAATGCACAGCAATAAATGTTACTTTGTGGAAAATGGCACTCTTGTGGGAGTATATAAATTGGGATAAGTACTTCAGGAAACCTCGGAGACAGTGTCTACTTCATTTGAATAAATGATGATCCCATAATCAAACAACTCAAATCCCACCTGGCTTCAAATCCAAAGGATAGATTGAAGAAAAATACCCACATGTTATCATCTAATTATGTGTCCAAAAATATTTGTGGTAGCATGGTTCATAATATCCACAACACTGATACTAGAACAGGTAAATATATTGTGTATCATACAATACAACTGACAATAAAGATAAATGAACATAGCTGTGAGCAACAACACCTTACAAACTCACAAAAGCCATATATAAGAGAATACAAGCTGCATAGACAAGAAAATGTTTGTGGTAAGATAGTGGTCACCTTTGGGGAGGGAAGTGTGGAAGTCAGGAAATGGCATAAAGAGGGTTTCTGGGCTGCTGGAGAAGTTCTCATTCTTGAGCTTTGTCTTGTGTGGTAGGAAGTTTAGGTGAGCTTCAACTGGACTGGCTTTAGGATCTGCCCCGGGCATTGGGGAAGCACACTTCTAGGTGTGTCTGGATGGGTCATGGGGATATGGCTTTGGGATCTATGCCTGGTCTACTTTTTGTCCAACATGAACTAAACATCTTTGTCCCAACATGCACTTCTGCCATGCTGTTTCTGCCTCAGAGCCAGCTGACCATGCACTGAAATCTCAAGCCAAATAAAACCTCTGCTCCTTTAAGTTATGGGCGTCAGGTATTGTGTCCAGCCACAAGACAGCTGGCTGAGGGCCAGGGATATAGCTCAGTGGTACATGTGCCTGCCTGGCAAGCACAAGGTTGCTTTCGATTCCCAATACCAGAAAAACAAAAGAAAAAGAAAAAGAAAAAGAAAGCTGACTGATACAATTGGTGTGTGTAAGAATAACTCATTGAAAACACCTATGACATACGTGCTTTTCTTTGTGTTTTATAACTAACAAAGCTTAAAATAAGTGCCTCCTTGATTTTACTAAAACCAGTTGGCAAAAATTACTGAAATCATCTTAGATATCTACAAGGTACAAGGAATGCTTTAGATGATCAAGGCTCCAAGTCCTATCTACCATCAAATATTCCTACTGCACAATCAACTGTTATAATTTGAAAAAATCTAAAGAACATTAATTAGGAATATATCCTACTCTTATCTGGATAAACTGGTATGCATCATGACGTTGTGTGTGTGCGCACAAATTAGAGCGTTCAATAATATTTTGATTTATTGTATCTTAAAAGTTTCAGTAAAAGCTTGTAACTGCATATAATTTGCATATAATTATTATGTACATATATATTCAACAAATCAGGAAGAAACTTTTAGTAGAAATGTGTCTTAAGGACCCGGGGCAGAGCAGAGAAAGTTTCATTTGACCACAGGTCAGAAGGATAAGACAGGACCTGAATAAGAGAAGAGAAAGTGTTTGGACAGGCATGGGAAAAGCATAATGTTACAGTGTCGGGAAAACACACATGGCTTCAGAGGTTCATTCTTACTGGAGTGAGGACTCCAGGGCACGGACGAGTGAGTGGGAGGAAAGCTGAGGAGGTGGATGAGGGTTCTGAGAGGGTCCTGAGAGGACGAGGGTCCTGATATAGCCTATCACACTCCGTGATAGAAAGGCAGCCACAGTTCTGAACGGAGAAGTGGCACGATCAGAGCTGCGTTGCAGGAAAATTAATTCAATGGTGTCAAATGATTGGAGATTGAAAAGACCTGGGCCAAGGAGACTGGTTAGCAAGCTGCTGCAATACTGAAGGTCTAATTAAGACATGAGATTGGAGATGGAGAAAAGGAGACGTAGCCAAAGATAACTGCTTAAAACAGCATTCGTTCCTCAATATCAACGTTAATTGCTTCTACAGTAAACACGCATTCCCAAGTAATCATTCTGCAAACTGCTGTATTTGTGAACTATAAACAGAGATCATGCACCTGCATAATCAGGTGCGATATTTTAAGAAAATTGATATTTCTTAGTGAGAATCATTCCTAGGTACACAAACTTTACAGAGCAAGAGTGCCTCTTTCTAAAAGTGCCTCCCCTACACCTCCCTACACACGACACCTGCCTAGTCACTGCCAGAGCATTAAAGAAAATCATTGAAGAGCTACTGAGTGAGGCCCCCCCATGCATATAATCCTCTGTATTCAGAAGACCTTCATAGCAACTGCCACCCCTTGATACCCTCTGTGCCAGTGCCCAAGGCTCCAGGCATTTCCTTCTATTTTCCAGTAAGCTAGTCTAGCTAGAATGTTTAATGGTGCTGATTATTTGCTGGATGACCGAGTTGGCTCAGGCTTTCCATCCCACCACTTTTTGAGAGGAGGATTTTTATTGGATGTGCCACCCACATACGGTTATAATGACAATTAAAAGAAAGTCAATTTAACTTCATTCTTAATGGTCCAAGAGGCTTCCCCTAGAGTTCTGGAACCAACTTTCTTGGATTAGGACATCTATTTCATGACTCATATACACCAATTTAGTTAATAATATATAATATCAATCCCTCTGCCAATATTTGATTTTTGTCAAAGTCAAGTGTTTAACTTAGAAAAACTTGGAAGAACTAAATCATTTTAAGGAATTGTGTTTATACTTTGTTCTTCCATCTGCTAGCTTTGTAACTCTCTTGAATGTGTGTAATTGCACATAAAACACAGAAGAGGAAAACATTCCTCAAAGATAGAATTCTCTGTAGACTGTTTATTTGTCCAACAACTATTAAGTGGAGAAGTTAATATGAGTGTCTGATTTCGTTTAAGATGGGGGTTAGTTCAAGATGAGAAAGTTTCTCATATCTATCTAGGAATTATCAAAAGTTATAGCTTAAAGAGAAATGGGAAGATATTTCTAATTAGAAAAAAAGGGAAACTTTTAAAATAAATGCTGGTTTCCCATGCATTCTTCTGTTTATACTTAGTTTCATCATTTTTACTGTACTTAGATCTGAAAACTGTAAGTTGGACTCAACATAAAAGTGTACACTAGAGAAACAGCTATAAATAACTTCATTTCACAAGAGCATGAGGGGATTCAGCTGCCAATTCACAAACCCACAAACCATTAACTTTTCCAAATTTCAGTTCCATGATGTCTCAATAGATTGAAAAGTTTTTTAAAAATTGACATAACTACTGACAACTGTCATGCTGTGTGGTCCTCCAACTACGGAATTTCAACTACACTGTCTTGCAGTTTGATCTTTTCTATAAATTACTCAGATTTTAAGCCAACAGATACAACTTTTTTCTTTTAAAAGTAACTACTTTTTATTACTTGTGAAGCTTAAAATCTAGTCACCATGTGAATAAATGGAAAGAAGGAGCCTATGTGACTATACTGGCAATTATTTGGAGTGGATTAATTATGAGATGTTAAGGACGTATGTTTCAGAAGATGGGAATGCTCCCAGATACATTCCCAGTGCTGGAGACTACTAAAAAGGGCTAATCATATACTGCCCATGGGACTTCAGTTTGCCAGAATAAGTCCAACTGCAAAAAGTCTGCCTTATAGTCACATTATGTACTACTGAATTTTTATGTAGAGAGTATTTGTCAGCATATATCTACTACCATAGAAGCATAATAATCATGAGTTAGAGGCGGGATAAGGTGGAGAGTGACTAAGATAAAACAATTTTAATCATTTTAAATATTATCAACTAGTTATTCAATAAAGTCATCAAAGACCTTTTGATCTGATAGCCCAAACTTTTTTCTTCCCAACACCAAACAAAATGGGAAAATGGGAAAATTAACTGATTTGGGGATAAATCTCTTCTCACAGGGCAAAACCTCTAAACTGAATATAGAAATATTATTAATTAAGCACTCAAGGCAGAACTGATTTCAGATTAAGAGATGATCTTTAGCAACCACGAGCTCTCTGTCATTTGAGTTGCTGTTAACTCATTACGCTGAACACTGCTGTATGTTTACCCATTCAAACCAATATGGAGCACGGACTTGGGGCTAAGGCTAGGCCACAAGAAGACGAATGGGTACATTTGCACTCTAAATAACTTTTCTGAATTCACTATTTCATTTGGAGAATTTTCTTCTGAAAGCTTTGGAGTAAGGAAAATGGCAAAAGAGAATTTGTGCACATCTGTTTATGTATTCAAGAAAAGAATATTCAAACTGGGCACCGGTCCATGGGAAAGCCTGCACAACATAATCTAACACACCAAGCACTCTTCATTCATTAATAAGAAAATTCCAGGTTAGATTCTTGCCAAGAGATGTTTTCATTCCCAAAAATTGTCTTTGGCCACATTTTACATTTGATTTGCTCCCTTTGGTGCAGAAAAATAATTAATGACCCACAGTCTAATACTAGCAGTTGGAATTTGAACTATGGTGGAAAAATGTAAATCTACACATTGAACTTGTTCTTAGAAACAATAAAATCACATAAAATGTACTTTTTTATTTGCACTGTATTGTGAGGTCCACATGAATTTTACAATAAGCCATTTCCAAAACATTCTATAAGTAAGCATAATTCATAATTCCTATACCTGATTTTTCTGCCAATAACAATGATTTGTATTTTAACTACTGGTTTTTATTTATCAAAGCATTTTCAAATCACTTAATGTAGTCTTATCAATTAGTCAGTGTCAATACTTATTCATGATCTTAACATCTTGGACTAATCTCTCTTGGGTGTCAGAATGTGCTAGTTTAAGGCTTTATATACAGAAAGGTAGTTTTACAATGTGGACTAAATGATGTTTGTTCTTCATCTAAGATATTAAGCAATCCTGGAGAATTATGAAGGAAATAGTTTGTAGTTTATTTAGAATACAGGTTTTGGACAATGAACCTAAAAGTCCCATAAAACTGTGAAAAGTGTTTTCTAAAATGTCAAGACTAGTTATAACTAAACCAATTGCTCATATTTGTTAATAGATATGGTGGAGTCACAGATCAAGTAGGCCTTCCTTTTGGGGGAAGATCAAGATAAGATCAAGTAGGACTTCCTTTTGGGAGAAGATTTTTAAGTAATTAAAACAGTGAATGGCAAGAAGCAAAGTGGGAATACATTTTAAGTAAAGTAATCGGTCAAATGATCTTCACCAAGCATGCCAAGAATGTGCAATGGAGAAAGGATAAGGACTTCAAAAAATAGTACTGAGAAAATTGAATACATTCATGTGAAATAATGGAGTTGGACCTTTGTCTCACAACATACACAAAAATCATCTCACAATGGATTAAAGACTTAAATGTAAGATATGAGCTAATAAAAGTCTTAGAAGAAAACATAGACAAAAGTATCTGTAACACTGGCTTTAGCAATGATTTCTTGGACACAGCATCAAAAACATAGGCAAAAAAAGTGAAAAAGAGATAAGTGGGATCACATGAAATTACAAGATTGTGCAAAGAAAATAATCAACAGAGTAAAAATAAAATCTATAAAATGGGAAAAATATTGCAAAAATGTATATCTGATAAAAGATTAATATCTGAAATACATAAGAAACTCCCACAACTCTGTAGAAGAAAAATGAACAATCTAATTTAAGAATGTGCAGTAAATATGAATAGACATTTTTAAAAAGATATACAAATGGCCAACCGGTATATGAATCACTAACAACTCAGTATCACTAATAACAAGGAAAATATAAATGAAAACCACAATTAGCTACCACATCACATCTATTAGAATGGATGCTATATTTAAAAGATAAGCATCAGCAAGGATATGAAGAAACTGGACTCTTTGTACACTGTCAGTGGAAACATAACGTGACATAGCCATTATGGAAAACAGTACGGCAGTCCCTTAAAAAATTAAAAATATAACTACTATATGATCCAGCAATTCTACTGCTGGGTATATACCTGGAGAAACTAAATCAGGATCTCAAAGAGGTAGCTACATGTCCACATTCATTGCACTGGTACTTACAAGAGAAGATATGGAACCATCTAAATATCTATGGATGGATGAATGGATAAAGGAAATATGATATATTCATACAATGGAATCATATTTAATACTCCTTAAACAAAGGAATCCTGCCATTTGCAATAACATGGATAAACTTGGATAACACTGGACCACCTGAAATAAGCCATTTACTGTAGGTCAAATACCACATAATCCTATATATGTGAGGAGCCTAAAATAGTCAAACCATAGAGACTGAGATTAGCATGGTAGTTTCCAGGAGCTGGGAGAAAGGGTTAAAGGGGAGGTATCAGTCAAAGGGTACAAAGTTTCATTTATGCAAGATGAACAATATCTACTTTACTGCATACTGTCTATAGTTAATACAACTTTTATACTTATACACTTGAAAGTTTGCTGAAAGTATACTTATGATAAATAAAATAATAATGGAATATATTAATGTTTTCAAGAGAGAACATGTAGCTAGAAATAATTTTACCCTGTGAAATGGAGAGTAAACTAATATATAAGGAAAGTGAGATCAGATGGACTGAGGGAAGCAACTGGCAGAGAATCTCCCATGACTTGAATTTAATGACAGGTAAAGAAATGAAATCTTTCTGAACACTTCTATAAATGCACATGAGGTGGTTACCTGAGCCGTGATTTCATGAACCTCACAATATATCACTGTGTGATTGACCTTGGATGTTCATGCCATATATAGGGGTACTTTTGGATTGTAAGGTCTATAAAGCAAAAACTGTACTATTACACAATAAAATCTGAACTATTTTGAATTACACAATGTGTAAAAATCTATACAAATTGTAAGCAGTTATCATCTTGCATCTTGTACATGAGATAATGTGAAAGGTATCACTGAGTGGTTAATGTGTAACAAAGATACAGAAATTTTATTATTATTAGTGGCACCAGCAAAAAACCACATTTACATACCTCCCTATACAGTGGTTTAGAGCTTAAGTTAGTAGATAATTCTATCTAAAAACTTAATAGTTACATTAAATTAGATAAAAGAAGTGGAGCCAAATATAGATAAGTGAGCATCATTCTGAAAAGAGCAGCAGAATAATTTTAAAAAATGACATAAGTGGAGAGAATAATTCCCCAGAATCAGCTACCTGACTCAAATACTCTGCATTACAATGAAGTTTCTCCATTATCCTAAAGCATCATGAATTATGAGGGCACACACTGTTATTCAAACTCACATGACAATTATGAGTATTCATTTATGCACACTTCAAAGTGAGATATAATGATACCACATCTATCTTTTTCACAATACAGTAAAATTACATTTCCCCACATGCTTGAAATCAAGCACATCTACACAACTCTATTTGGCTGATAAAAAATGAGACATGTTGACATGCAGTATTTCTAGGCAGAAGCATTAAATTGCCACTGTGGGACACTAGCTCTCTTCCCTGTCAAGGAAGAGACACTGGTCAAGGAAGTGTCTATACAGAACTACTGTTAGCTTTGATCATGAGTGAGTAAAGTTCCACCAAGCCCACAATGCAGATGAGTAAGAAGTAAATCTCTACTCAATTTTGAGACACTGAAGATTAGGGATTGTCTGTATCCACACCCAAGCCTAGCCTGAGTGACGGATATGAAAGGTATGGTACCAATATTACAAATTTGTAAAAACATGTGCAAATGTAAAAGCCATTATACTTCCTCTTCTTAGTTTTGGTTTAATTTTCATTTCCGTCATACTGTGGAAGGAATACACATACTACTAAAATAAATGAATTAGCACTGATTGTCACCTGTCTATCATAAATTATTAGTTTTTTGACAAACAGTGATTTGCAAGAATGATTATAACTAACTGAATACTCATGCTTTTAGCATCTTGAGCAAAAAAACGAGCAGAGCCCAGGTAACGTAACGAGAGCAACTTTCCACTGGAAAATCCACACAAAGCTCAAGACCTCCAAAGGGCAGGGGGTATGGCTGCACCATTCATTTGAAATTCAAATCATATGAACTAAGATTTACTCAAAATCCTTGAAACACAGATAAAGAATTAATTGATGAGTGCCAACTGCCACGTGGGCGCAGAGACACTAAACAGTGATGAGCGACTGTGGCGATTGGAAAGTATAAGACTTTTCTAAAGGAACCACCAGTTCCTCAGCTCCTAAAGATGACGTCATGGAGCACTAAGATTTGGTGCTGTCACATGTCCTTTCTTTTTCTCCTTTTTTTTTGAGTAGGGAATGGATAGATAAACCTAGATAAGTTTTCATGTACAATCCACCAAGTTTAATGTTACTAAATTTTTTAAGACACCAGGACTACACAAAATAAATATGTAAGTTTAATTTAGTTCTTAAACCAACACCACAACATTTACAGCCATTTCAAAACTACTGACCCCGCCTATCTATTGACAAATCAAATTCAATCAATCAGGTGACATCATGGGCTCCATATCATGTGCCAGACAGAAAGTAAGTTTTTTGTGAAAACTATTTCACTTGGTCCTCTCAAGAAGCCCATAAATACATACAAAGAAACTGAAGCTACAAAACTTAACTTGCTCTCAGGACAACATAAGTAGCAGTGTGAGAAGAGTCCCTGCACTCTATCCATTATTATTATTTTTTTTCACATTGCAAAAGCATATGTCCCAGACCATTACCCCTAGGCTGTCACCTTCAGACAATACCAACTGGAAGATCAATAATGGACTCCAAAAAGGACAGAATGTCACAGCTGACATTCTGTGAGAGAAAATACTTCTTTCTCTTTCCCTATGTTCTTTACTTAGATATCTGTGTTTTCAGAAAGAATTTTACATTGTTATCTCATTTCATCAAAAATGTCAGAAAAGGAACACAGGTATTTCTGGTTGAGTTTTGAGCGTCTGACTCATTCCATGAGCATCTGCTCCAACGCAGCAGTCTGACGTTTCTGATGAAAGCACTCCAGGATGAGAATTGCTGATGAGAGGGCTGAATTGTCCGACAGTAATAAGAGCATTTAATATTCCCCAACTCTTCTTCCTGGCATTCTACGAAGACCCTGTCATGCCTAATAGTGGTTTGGGCTGTCGGGCAGGGTTGACACATGTATTCCAACCATGCGCTTTGACTACCAAAATCCCACAGGTTGAATATTGGAACTGTTTTCATTTCCTCTAGTTTGACAGCCTCTCCGTGTGTAGTGAACCTTGCAGCAGTATTTGTTCAAGACCTGTGGTCTTTCTGCAAAAGCGACGGCTCAAGCCTGCGCACAGAGAACATGTGCTGCCAAAGTCAAAACCATTTTTCTTTCTCAGGAAATATTTAGTCCAGTTCTTTGACAATAGCCTGATTTTCACCCTGATACTAACCTGGGCTTTCTTCAGAGTGGAATCAGGATTTATGTTTGACATCATTTATTAACAATGTGCCCTAAGAGTATGCCAACATTGCCTTCTCTGTTAGGTCCTCTCAGAATTGATGTTTGTGATCAACTGAAGCACTGTAGGAGGGGCTAGGATTTCAGACTGGAAACTTTCATCAGATTCCACCGACAGAAGACCATGAAAGCAATTAGTTACATACCTGGAATGTACTTACCCAGTTGGTTAAAATTCTAATACTACTGTTGATAAAGGTGAAGCAGGATATTCCAATCTTAATTGGACTATGCTTCCTTTATAAACAATTGCTAAATGCTGACAGATATTTTCACATGCTCTTTTATTCTGCGAACTTGTTGGCTTTCGCAGCTGCTTTTCTGAGGCTGGGTATAGATGTTGGAGCTTCCACTGTCAAGAAAGTGTCTGTCTCTTCATATACTGCTTAGTAAAGGAGTTATTCCAGCACTTATGTGGCCATATGGTGTTGTACAACATTTCAACATTAGGAATATTCATTCAAGTCATAAGAAAGAAATTAAATTATAAATTGCTTAGTGATTTAAAGTCATGTATTTAAATTACCCGTACATTAAGAATGTATGAGTCCTGTATAAGTTATAAAAAGATAATAATGTAGAAATATTTTGGGACACATTAAGTTTATAAAAGAGAAACACAAGTTTTTATAGAGATTTTGATGAACAGAAGTGTGGAAATACATATGTGCCATAGATAAAGACAAAGAAACCATTGAAACTAAAAACAGTTCCTTTACATTGGTAGACTTACAACTTTAAAATATTTCCTTCACAGTAATTCCAAATTCAGAATGTTTTTCAATATATTTTATAACAAATAAAAGGTTAACTGACAGTAGTCAATCTAAGTACTCAGATTCAGATTTCTAGTAGCTTTTAGGTATGACCTAGAAGGACCTTTTAGTCACTACTGTGAAGTCTACTATTTATTTCACCAAGCAATAAAAGTAAGTAAAAGTAAATATGTGAAAAGGGTTTTAAGAGACAATTTTCTTCCAAGAATAAAAATGTCTATTTTTAAAAACAACGTATTTCCATCACCACAGGAAGAGCTACTACATAAATGCACCAAAATATAGTGCAGCCTAATTATTTCCTCAACTAAATCCACTCCCAGACATTCAGCTTCCAGAACTCCTTTAAAATAAAATGGGGAAATAATCAGGCACTTGAATCCAATCCAGTTTTCAAGAAATTCCTGAAGTCTCTTTCTGCAATAAAACAACTCATTATCTCTTTCAGGATTTTCATTTGGGAGCAGAGCAGAATAATTAGAAATAACCAAAGGAGAAGAACCAGTACACCTTTCCCCACACAGCCCAAGGCTGTTAGGACACTGTGAAAGCTTAGCATCGGTCAGCATGACCTCCACTTGCCTTACTTGAGCAAGGGAGCCTGCAAGCTCTCTGGAGTAGGGAGCAAAGCCCTTCTGCTCTCACTCTCTTCCAGTCCTATCTCCAAAAAAAATGATGTTTCCCTCTTTTGATTGCCTGATTAATAAATTTTTGATGTTTTAAGGTTTAGTTTCCCAAAGCAAGAGTTTTGATAGAGTACTTAGATTGACTACTGTCAGTTAATCTTTTATTTGTTATAAAATATATTGAAAAACATTCTGAATTTGGAATTACTGTGAAGGAAATATTTTAAAGTTGTAAGTCTACCAATGTAAAGGAACTTTTCTAAAGGCAGAAGCACCAGAAGGGAGGAGGAGGGCCCTAGAAGTGCAGGAGCTGGTCCAGTGTCTGGACTCATTAACCCCACCCTCTCCATCTTCCTCTACATTGAGTCAAGAGCTTTATATAATTTTGTCATGTACCATATGTGAAGGAATATGTTTACCAAAACTCTCCTATGAGAGTTAAGAAATCCACATGACTTTTCACAACCTGCTTTAGGCATGTTTGCCCACAGAGAGTCTAGCAAGGGTAAGGACTCAGACATACAAGACCAGAGAATAAGTGAGGTGATCTTATCACTGGGGAGAATGGAAGTTTTAGAGGTTAGAGGTCTTCCACCTCCATCACTTCAGTCTGGCTTTGCTCAGACAACTTAAATTCTCCACACTTCAGCATCGTCACCTGTAAAGTGAAAGTACTATTCCTGTCATAAAGTCCTTAGGAGGATTAAATGAGCATGTGATTTAGAAAATATTTGACGCAAAGTAAAGTTCCACTACTATTGCTCAACATGTAAAAAAAAAAAAACCTTCCAATCCTAGTTCAGGAACTTTAGAAGCTGCTAGGAGCCAACAGGAGTCTGCCTCCAAGGGAAATTTCAATTTCTTTCATTTATCTGCCAAAACGGTTGTCAGTTCAGACTACATTCCACACATTGTGCTATGGGATGAAAGAGTAAAGAAAGCAAACACTGACCTGTCATGGTGGAGTATGCAGTATGGACAATCAGATAAGTCATTAAAGGGCCAATCTGAGCATGAGACATTGAAAGTTACAAAGACTTGTGATTTTTGTCCTATACAGTATAAAGGAGAGATAGACAAATGCTACTGGAAATTGCCATACTGCACAATAAACTGCTGCCATAGGATTAAATAAATAGTGATGCTAAAGCAAAAAAAAAATTAGCAGTAGCCTACTTTAGGGAGAAGGAAGCATAGTCAGGGAAATGTTCCATAGGTGGTGACATACAAGCTGAGACCTGAAAAATAAGTCTATATGTGTGGTTTCAGGAGTGTTGGACATGAGTAGTTGAATTTATCATAATTACCCTAAGAGACAGGATCCCTTCCTCTGAAATCAGGCTCTTGACTCCTAGTTGCTGGGGTGCTGGTGGCTGACAGATCCCAGCTGAGTCCCTCATTAGGACTTGTCCTCAGCTGAGGAGAGCAGCCTCACCTGAAGTCACTTAGCTCCCAGAGCAGCACACACCCAAATGTCAGATCAGTGATGAAGTGTAGAGCTTGATTCTCTTTTTGTTTTAGTCCTTTCTGACTGATATCACAAAATACCATTAACCATGTGGTTCATAAACAGCAGACATTTATTTCTCACAGTGCTGGAGGCTGTGAACTGTAAAATGAAATCACTGGCACATTCAGTATCAGCTGAATGTTCATCCCCTGATTCACAGATGGGGACCTTCTTGGTTTCTCCTCACATACTAGAAAAGATAAGGGAGTTCTCTGTGAGATCATATATGTGGGATACCACTGAGACAGCTTCAAAGCTCAACACTTGAGGACGTGACCCCACTTGCCTATCAGGTGCACAGTGGGATACAGTTATGTAACCATGACTTAGCACAGGTAAACACGCATGCCCTGGTTACGGCACTATGTTAAGAATGTAAATATGAGATTGCAACCTGTATAAGAATTACACTATAAAGGCGCAGGCAGCTCTTGCTGTCTTGCATGCTTGTGCCCTGTTGTGCTCCATGATGCCTGCTGATGTTGCTGATGCCTTGCTGATGCCTTGTGCATCTTTAACCTTAGGACCTCACCCACAACAATCTCACTTGCTCTCTCCACCCCAGCAGGCCAGCAATATATAAAGACCCTGATCCTGTTCAGGAGAGTTCCTCTGTTGTGATCCCACTTCCCAAGGAGACCACCTCCAAATAAGATCGGACTGAAAGTTAGGATTTAACAAGAATTTAACAGGGCTATAGTTAGTGTACAGCACACCCATGTAGGGACCCTGAGGTGCCATCCGGGTCTGAGGTCCCTTGTAGTACTGGCTGCAAGTGCTTTTGTGACTGCAAGCTTAGTTAGTATTTTCTTCCCTCAAAAGCTACATTCTTCTAGTGGTGCTGATGTAAGAGGACTTCCCAATCAAGTTCTTCCATGTAAATGTGGAACAATATACCATTTTTATACGTAAGAAAAACAAGTTCTGAAAGGTCCAGTAATTTGTTTGGGATGAGATAGTATGGCTCATTCAGAGAAATGAAAGAAGCTCAGTTTGGCTAAAGCCTGGAATTTCAGTCAGAGACTAACAATAATCCATGTTTTCAAATACTTAATAAGGCATAAGAAAGAAAAAAAGAGTGGGTATGTAGTTCAGTGGCAGAGCATGTGTCTAACATACACTTAGTCCTGTATTCATTCAAACCTCAGTATCGGAAGAGAAAAGAGAAGAATAGCATAGAAAAGGGAAGGAAAAGAAAAAGTAAGGCATTACCCCAAGGTAATGTTAAGTAGATGATCAGTTAGTGATTTAGCACAAGAAATGAAGGCATTATAAGGCTGTTTTTAATGGGTGAAATACTTTCTTACCAGTCGGGATACCAAACCAATCTAACTCACTACTACTTATTGATATTTTATGGGTCAAAGACTGGGAAGGAATGTGACAGTTGTTAAAAGGGGAAAAAGAAAAACACTGTGGAGACTGAGCGGGTCCAGGTATAGAAATACGAGCAAAACAAACTGGGTTGACTGGCATGTATGGAAAAGGAAAGATGCTCATCTCACTCCATGGTACTGGCTCACAGGACATGGATTAGGGACAGAGGATCTGGATCAGAGCAGCGGCTGCCTCCTCTGTTCTCTTACAGCCCCACTCAGTGACAGAGCCACCTTGATTCTAAATGAGCCAGGGTGCCCGGAAACTTAGGTATTACGATTGCACTTATATCTTGGTTACCTTTTTCTTGTTGCTGAGACAAAATACCTGACCCTCAAACTTAAGGAAGAAAAGATTATTTAGCTCACAGTTTGTGGAGGTTTCAGTCCATGCTCAGCTGGCTCCAAAGCAGAGTGGCACATGGCAGAGGGCAACAGTTCATGGCAGAAAATAGCAAAAGTAACAAGAGCAAAATGGAGGAGCAGCAGAGGGCAAGGCTCTTTCCCTCCCTTACACTATATGCAAACTACCTGCCCCAGGTGCAGCTCTCACACCCATAATCCCAGCATTGGACCATGGATCCATCAAAAACTCTAGAATCCTGCCCCATGACTGCATGAGGCTTTGAGGGGGGACATCCAGACACAAACCATAACAACTTACTATCTTAAAATAAGATTATATGTACTTAAGGCATCCTGTGCAAAAAGTAGTAATTGTTTAAGCAAATCAAGATAGCTGGTGCCTCTGCCGATACTCACGCATTTTTGCATGTAACTGACATTCTTCCAATAAAAGTGCAGAACATGCTTCTTTGATACCTTATTTTGGATTCAGCCATTTGATTTGATTTGCCTGTTTGACTGTTAGTATAGGCAATGTACTCAGGAATTTAAAATACACATACACACTGGGGCTACCACTCCAATAGTTCTGTCATCGCAGAAAAAAACATGCTGTGTAGCCTCCATTTTCAGGAGGACGATAAGGAAGTGTGGAATGCGTGCTTCTGTGGGTGTGAAGACTTTCAGACAAAGGCGCACCTTCTTTGCCACCACAGCTAGAAACAATACCCTCCCCTAAGCTCAGTTGGATTCTGGATTCTGTCAATTCACATTCACAAGAACCATCTCACATGACTGTTTACTTTTAATCTCTTGAGTCTGGTGGCATTTTGATTTTCTACAAGAGCTAGCTAAGCAGAAAGACCTATAATATGTGTATTATACATGCACATAATTCATATGTATTCCACAAATTTTATACTTTAGTTTCATCACATCTTATTTATTGACTTTTTATTTCTTTGTACAGTTGGAACCTCAAAATTGCAAGTAACATGAGCACTCTTACCTCTAAGAGACTCCATTCAAGCTTAGCATCTCAAATTATCAAGATCAATCCAAAGTTTTTTATGTCCCCAATTCCTGGACATTTCAGCATCCATAGGTGTGAGGTCCTCAGATCACCTCATCCACTCTTCATTGACCATTCTTTATTGAGCAGCATCTGATACTTCCAGCAGTGGGAGCTAACACAGGTGACTAGGTAGATGTCAGACAGCTATCTACCTACAACTGCCAACAGGAATAAGTCACCAACTATAACACAGTGCTCTGCTGTAAGGAAAGTGGAGAAATACACTGTACACTATTTAAGGCTGCGTATATTAACTAAAAAATAACTGGCACCGAGACAATAAGAAGGAACAGCCAGCAGCTGTCATGTTATAAAAGTCAAGCTTTTCCAAAGAAAAACTTAGGGGTTTAATCTGGGTGTACCTGAAGACTGAATTTTTCCCAACCGTAAACTATTGCAACTTTTTTAGGGAAAAAATGCAAAAACTAATGTAATTGAAGCATATAACTAGATAGAGGAAAGACACAGGGGAAATGCATGGATGAGAAGCATTAAAAGGTAACTTGTATTCCAAAATGTTGATAGGCACCAATATGACAAGAGTGTTTGTCTCTGTGGTGAAGGCATTGAGTAATTTTCCTTTTCTTTCTTTTGTCTTTTTACATTTAGAAAAACATTCATATAAATGTGAAATGTGTATAATATGATCATGATATATTACAAACTATACACACTTTGCAGGAAATTAAAGGAAAATATTCAAAGTGCCAGCCTCAGAAAGATTCCGATGCAATCAGTGTTTTTTTTTTTTAATCTCCAAAGAGGTGCTATATACCATTCAGAATATGACTCAAATTAATATCTCTTTCCTTAAAAAAAATTTATACACACAGTATTTTGCATTTGCAATAGGAAAAAATGTATTTTTTTTTTTTAATTGGAGACAGGACTCCTCTTAGGAAAATCCAAAGTCTTTGCTTAGCAAAAAGTCTCAAAGCAAAAAGTACTTTGACTAAAACAGTAAAAGAACACAATTTCTGTGTAAAATAAAATAAGAATTCATATTCTGGTAGCTTGATGGAGACCACTATGAAACAGCCCCAAGCAGGACTTAAATTAACCAATTAGCTTTTTATGTTTACCTGTGAATCTGTCCAAAGCCTAGACTGCTTGTCTGGAAGTGGAATCATAGTAAGTGAACCTTGGTGAGTCATTAATCCCTACTAAAACCTGTAATGCTGGATGAAGCTGGAAAGCCTCAAAGGGTAAGACAAGATCACAGTCAAGGACAACTGGATATGATCTCAATATGAGATACCCTCAGGCATCTCACTCCTGGGTGGATTGACTTAATCTTTCTGAAGGATTAATTTAGTACCTTACTTGGAGAAGTCCTTGGTAATTTGGCTCTTCTTGAGTACCCCTCTCCCTTCTTCTGATAACCAAAAAGAAAACACAGGCCACCCGGAGAAGGTCTTGGTCTTAGCCCTGTGAGAATCTCGAGTCCTGAGAGGTCTTTGATCCTCCTAGAGCTCTGAAATCATTCCATTAGTCTGTTTTGATTTAGCCTTTGCCATACACTCATTCAGGAGATTGCAGATCTGATCAGCCTGCAATAACTAAGGGATATTATTAACCTGATAGTAGTTGAGTAGGAAGGGAAAAGTGAGGAAAGTGAAAACAGGAAAGGGTGTGAGTGCATCCTTTGTGGCCATGGACCCCAGGAGGAAGGATAGCCAGGAAGTCCTATCCAGTGACTTAAGTAAAAAGAGGGTTTAAAAGAGGAGAAAAAAAAGAAACACATAGTGTTTGGTTTTCATATACCACAAATCTTTATTAAAATTATGGTACTAACAGTTTTCTGTCAATGATACTATGAATAAACTTTAAAAAAATGTGAATAAAGAAATTTTCAAGAATCTGAAGTGTATCCATTATGATCGGATGAATTGTGCAAATGGAGCTGCAAGCAGAGGGGAAGAGGTATAATGAAACCAGAGCAAGGAAAGACAAAGGGAATTATGTTTCCCAAGAATCTGAAATAATACAGAGTGTTAGGTTTGGGAGCCCCACTCAAGCTGCCAGAAACGTATTAAAGGACAAGATATCCTCACTAGACAAGATACGCAGATATCCAGGACAGACTTCTGGATTATACAGAAACTTCAGTTAGTTCATGGATCCCTATGTTATCTAGCAAGGTTCCAAGGTAAAGACTACCAACTTAATGGTATTTGTTCATTGTTTACTTCCAAAATATTTGTTGATCTCCTAAGGTGCATTTCTGGGATCAACATAAAGGACTAGTCTTTCAAACTCAGCTCTCAGAAAGTTAACACATTATTTTTAACTAAGAATAAAAGAAATAATAACTTCTAAAGAAAAACTCTAACTTGATGCTGAAGTACTGAATACGAAATCCAACGTGATTGCAAAATGTTTTGCCAAGCGTGGTAGTCCACACCCGTAATCCCAGCACTTAGGAGGCTGAGTCAGGAGGACCATTGCAAGTTCAAGGCCAGCCTGAACTGCATAGCGAGACCTTGTCTCAAAAAGACAAAAAAAAAAAAAAAAGTTTTATGTGTTCCCTATAACTTTTCCAACTGTATAAGATGCTATAATTGTTTCATTCTAAAAGACTATAAAACTTGGGTTGGTGCTTATGACTCCTTTTGGTCTAATTATAAGCCTAAAGGTGATTGAAATTATCTTATAATGAGGGTGCACCCAAAAGCTCTCTTAAAATTTGAGGAAACTACTCTGAGACTAAATTGAATGAAGAACACTAAGATCATTTTCAATACATGAAACAATTTACCTGATTTCACAAAACAGATAGAATTCTTTGTGTTAAAATCAATGATGACTCCTCACTACAAGCAGGACTGTAGTAATGTTACTGACATTTTTCATCCCTAGTATCCAAAAAAAAATGCTCTGAATATATGTAGGTAGACAAGAAACTGCTGGTAAGGTCTACACAGAAGACCCCAGCACTCTCTTCTGTGCTATCCAGTATAGTAGTGGCTACTAATGAATTTGTGATTTGAGAATTTGGATAGTTTATAATTGTATATCAGTAACTACTCCACGATTATTTATAATAATGTATAGAGTGAGAATCCCAACAGGAGGGAAGATAAGTCACTTTTAAAGCCTATGAGCAGAAATAGGCCTGAACGTTTCTATGTCACCAGTTGGCAACTTCCTAACAAAGAAAAACAAACAAATGAAAAAACAGTGGTTCTGGCCTGTAATTAAAAATAAAAACACCTGTTAAATTTTTTAAAACCCAGTAAATTTAGAATTTTACAATTCCCTTTAGCTTCATATTTTTCCGATTAAAATACAATAAAGTTAACATTAAAAGGACATTCTTACTAACATTTTAAAATGTGAGTCAATTTAATTAATTATCTTTGAATGTATACTTTATGAAAGCAACAAAATACTTTGGGCCTAAAATTATTTTGGACATTTCATAAATTTCCTGCAAATATTGTAAAAGACCTGCCTTCTATGTGTTAGGTTGTTAAATGGCTTTATTTCTACATATTAGTGTTTTTATTTCCCATTTTCTAATCTATAGGAATTATCTAAAGCATACCTAAACAAACAGAAATAGCTCACGGTTAAGAAGCAAAATTTAGAGTTTGTCTGTAGCAGTTGTAAGTGATTTCCTCATTTATTAGAGAAATCCTCCTAATATTTAAACCCGGAGAAATCAGTTCAAGAATCACATAGTAAGTGGATGAACTGGAGGCTTTCCTCAATAATTCCAGCTTCTCAGCAGTTTTAAAGCACACACAACAGTGCAGAAGACTCTCTAGCAAACAGTAGGCACAGTACAGCTTCTTCTCTTCCCTTCTCTTCCCTAGACATAGAACTGCGATTTTTTAAACATGTCAGAGACTTGGAATTGGGTTCTCTGAATATAATTCAGGAAGTCCCAGATAAGAGTATGCTCACATGCACTTACGTAATCTCCTCATAAGTAAATGTCCTATTTTCCTTCCCATTGCTTCCAAGAATTTTATTCTAAAGGTCAATAAGAAGAAATGAAGTTCTTGATGGAAAACATGAACAGAAAAAATGAATCAGGTGAAAAACATTCACACCCCTTCCCAAATTCTTTCTTGTCTCTTATGCCTTAACACCAGGTCACTCCTCAATTTTCCTTACCTCATGAAATTTTCATATCATTCCTCTAGGCTACTACCTCTGGCATACCCAGATCCAGACCACAGGCCTTCATATAAACTTTTTGGATGTGTTTTTTAGCAGTACCCTATAAAAGGAATACCACTCATTCCCCTACTCAACAAATATACATGGGGCACACGCACTATATTAAAGTGATGGTAATGAAAAATAGAGTCTCTTTTTATGAGCTATATAGCCTGCTGAGTTATACAGGTAGACTCTGAGGCATAGTAGGAACTGTGTTAAGCAAAGAACACAACACTACCTATGTGAGCACACTGGCAAAGATGAGGGTACATCCATTAGCATGTCAGTACCTAACAGTGATTTTGATATCAAAGCACAAAATGGAATCCAATCTAAGTGCTCAAGAATAAACACAAGCTGCCCGGTAAAGGTGGAATATCCTTTATCCCAAATGCTTGAGATCAGAAGTGTTTCAGATTTCAGAGGGTTTTTCTTTTTGAGTTGGGAATATTTGCATAGGTTTTACCAGTTGAGAATTCTTAATCTAGAAATTCAAAATGCTCCAAAATCTAAAAACTTTGAGTATCATGTCTGTATAAGAAAGTTTCAGATTTGGAAGTGTTCAGATTTCAGATTTCCAGGTTAGGGATACTCAATCTATACTATATTAATTTAAAGTAATGTTTGAGAAGAACAACTAATTACAGTTGTATATACTATTTTATAAAATAGAAGGCTACCACAAAATACAATACCATTGGTTAGGATCTTTTTCAGGTGAAAAAAGTATGCTTGCATGGAAAAAGTGTAAAGACATATATGTAAATGTTTTTTTGTTTTTTTTTTTCCCTCCGGTACTGGGAACCGAACTCACGACCTTGCGCTTGCCAGGCAGGCACTTTGCCGCTGAGCTAAATCCCCAGCCCCTATATGTAAATGTTAATGATTATTGCTGGGTAGCAGTTTATACATGACATCATTTAAAACACACTTTGCTGTAGTTTCTAAATGATCCACAAAGAATGCAGTAATTTTATAATTTAGTAAAGATATATCTTAATTAAAACTTTTTAAAAATGCATCTGAACAATTCACATTTGGCAAATGCCTATTGTATATAAAAGACTGCTAGGTGCTCAGGCTGTGGAGCTAAGGAATGAAGGCTCTCTGTCCTGGAACAGGTCACAGTACCGTGCTATGGACACGCATGAAGTACCCACTGGTGGAGTTTTTTGCAACACCCAACAGGTTGATGACTGCTCGGATTGCCTTGGTAGGCAGAAGACTGCTAACTCCTAGGAGTCAAAATATCTTGAAGAATGGATGAATTGCCCGCTTGGGCAGAGATGGACCTTACAGGAAAAACAAGGAAGTGCTGAGAGGACATCGGATAAAAGTTAATAATTCAGCCAAACCATCATTATGCCTTGTTACCTAAAACAAACATCTGTGCTCAACAAAACTCTATGCCTTTGTTGTTCTCAGTAAATCTGGGGTTTTGAGTCAGTTCAGGGCTTTGCTCCATTCAGGTGAGGACCTCTGGCCCCATGACAAAGATATTCTGTGTCTCTTGCTTCTTCATTCATCTCTAGTAGGGTTTGCTGGCCCAAATCCAGCACCCAAGCATCGGGGATAAACCAGAAATTTTGTTAATAAAAAAGCCTCCTGACTAACATTTCCCTGCCTCTACAACCAGATCAAAGGTGACCTTTGTCATTTGTGACAATATTATAAAAGGGACAAACTGTTGGAACCACTATTCAATCTTCTACTCCAATACTTATAGTTATCAAGGGAGAAAACTGTTAATATTTCCAGCTACAATGTGACAATCATGTTTTATCAGGCATTTATTTCAGGCAGTCCTCAATACAAATCTATGAATTATGTAGCATTACCATTCCTATTTTATAGATGTGAAACTGAGGCGCAGAGAGCTGTTGATGGGCTGCACCGACCACTGATGAGAAAACATTCAAATCCATGTACTGAATCCAGAGACCAAGCCCCTGACATCACTGTTGCCCTTTTGTGACCATTACCACCATCTCTGTTTTATTCAGCCCATACACCTCTGTTCAAAATTCCAAACAGGAACAAACCATCACATACAGCCTTTGTTAGAGACAGAAGTTTGGGGAGAATTTCCTAAGGTCAAGTCTGGTATTCTTAACACCCAACGTGGACCTGGGACACATGGAGCCTCAATAAATAATTTGCTGAAAAAGTGATCTAGAGAGCAGGATTTTTTTTTACTTTTTACTTTTTATTAGTACATGCTTGCAGTACATAATGACTGCATTCCTTGTGTGGGGTTGGGACATGTATGTGACATATCATAATTCCTTTTCCATCCCAGACCCCTCCTCCCCTGACTCCACCTTCTCTCTATCTCTTGACCCCTTCCCATTTGAGAAAGATCTCTCTACTTCCTAGTATATATCTTTTATTTTGCCCTTTATTTATAATTTGGGTTTCTCATGTAAGAGAAATCATGTAATATTTAAGCTTGTGTCTCATTTATTTCACTTAATATCATGGTCTCAAGGTGCATCCATCTTCCTTCAAATGAAATTTATTCTTCTTTATGGTAGAGTACTAGTCCAATGCATGTAAGTCCATTTTCTTTATCCATTCATCTGTTGATGGGCACACAGGCTGCTCCCAAGATTTAGTTGCTATAAACACTAGCAAGCATCTATCACTGTGATATGATGTCTTCAAATCTTTTGGGAAGATACCTAGAAAGGGGATAACCAGGTCCAATGGAATTTCTAGTTTTAGTTTTTTGAGGAATGTCCATACTGATTTCCATACTGGTTGTACTAGTTTATATTCCCACCAACAATGCAGAAGATTCCTTTTTCCACACAGCCTTGCCCGAATTTGTTATTATTTGATTTCTCTCTCTTCCTATTTTTGGTACCAGGAATTGAACTCAAGACCTTGCACTTACCAGGCAGGTGCTGTGCCGCTGAGCTATGACATCAGCCCTTGATTTCTTGATGATAGCCATTCTTTCTGAGGGTAAGGTGGAATCTTGGTGTTATATATTTATGTACATTTCTCTCTAATGGCCAGCAATGTTGAGGATTTCTTCATGTATTTATTGGCCATTTGTACTTTTTCTTCTTAGAAGTGTCTATTTGTTTCACTTGCCCATTTTTATTGGGTTTTTATTTGGGGGAGCCTCATTTTTTGAGTTCTTTATCTGTTCTAGAGGTTAGTTCTCTGTCTGAGGGATAGCTGCCTAATTTTTTTCTCATTTTGTAGGGTGTCTCATCAGGCTGTTGCTTGTTTTGATGTGCAGAACCTTTGAAATGTGATGATATCCCATTTGCTGATTCTTGGTACTATGTCCTATGCAACCTGTTCTGTTCAGAAAGTCCTTTCATATCCCTATGACTTCAAGAGTTTTACCTATTTTATTTTCCAGCAGATTAAATATTTCTGTTCTAAAATTTAGATTTTTTTGATCCATTTTGATTTTAGTTTAGTACGTGGAGAGTGATGGTCAAACTTCTGCATGTGGAAATCCAGTTTTCCCAGCACTATTTATTATTTAAAAGGCTATTTTTCCTTCAGTGTATGTTTTTGGACCCTTTGTCAAAGATCAAATAATTGAATATGCTTGGGGTTGTTTCTGCACCCACTGTTCATTTTTAAAGCCCCATGCTTCCAATATCAATTTAATTTTGTTTATAAATTGCTTCCACAGTGCAGGATGAGAAAAGGTGTGATTAACTAGGGGTTTCAATCTATATTTTTCTGAATTTTATACAGTAATTTTATAATAATCTTAAAGATAAATATGTATGCACATGGGTGTCATAGCATATATAGAATTTGATTTTATTGTTTAGGGCAAAAGAATTGTGAATTCTATGTATAAATTCTTCTATTTTGCATATACAGCATTTAGATTTTTAGTTAGGCTAAGTTTTGTTGGAACATTATGAAACATTAATTTTATGAATTGTGAAGAAAACTAAACTGCTACGGAATGACTTCACAAATTAAGTTTTTAGAAAGAAAAGACATATGGATAATTACATGTTTCTGGAAATGGCAGAGTTGCTGGCACAGACTGTGAAGTTCATAATAATTTCCTGTCTGTCTCATATTTAGATTAATGTAAACCAACAACAAACTACTTATAATTCATTGCCTGTGGAATATAGATATCAACTCACTTCTGTGGTTCCCCATCCTCATGCCCTCTTCCACTTAATCACTGCTCAGAAACCGAGAGGGAAGGATCACATTTTAAAATCCAGATGAAAAAGTAAAGTACTGAGAAGAATGTTTGCCACATAAGAAAAATAGTGAAAGTCAATTAACATATTTAATTTCCCAATATGATCTGTTACATATTTCACTTACTAATGATTGTATTTCTTTGCTTCTGTGTGAATCATAATCATTATCTGGAAGCATCTCATCTCCTTGGTGTGAGGCACTGTTGGACCCTGCAGACTATTCACAGCAAGTGAAAGAGCAGAGGTATCTTCAAAAGATTTAAATATTGAAGAAGCAATAAGGATGATGAAAGCTATAAAAACAAATAAACGGACTTGAAGTAGGACCAACATTAAAGGGTATAAGAGGATGGAATGCTGAGATGCAATGACTTGGGGTATTTACTTTCCTCCTTCTTCCATGTACTCAACCAGATTAGTATGAAAGTGGCCTTTACTCTGTAAACATAGCTGTCTGTATGACAGATATTTTCCACGGTAATTTTCATTGCTAATGTTTAGGACCTATACCTGCATGAGCATGAGATTTAAGGAATCCTTTACTCTGAAATGTATTTAGAGGGTTATGTGGTGGATACAAAACCTGTGAACACCTCTCATGAGCACAGCAGTGTCTGAATTAGCAACTTTAACACCTTTATGTTGATACTGAGCTAATTTCTCTCATTGTGCAACAAAAAGAAAGCAAAGCAGCAGTGTGGGAAAGATCACATGTCCTATAGTTCATACTGACTTCAACTTCTAGTTCCATCACTTTTGACTTAATATCTGTGGCAAAAGGTGCCTTCCCTTTTTAAATCCCAGTTTTCCTTTTAGAAAAAGAGGTAGGATAAAGCCACCCAGTTAGCTTTCAACAAATATTTGCTGTTATTATGATAACAACCACAAGGGATGCCAACATCAGAAAGGGAGATGTCACTTTCCATGAGGTGTCAGTTTTGTGAGGGTGTAACGGAATACAAGACATTTGAAGCAGGGCCGGGGATTTAGCTCAGCGGCACAGCGCTTGCCTGGCAAGCACAAGGTCGTGAGTTCGATTCCCGGTACTGGGAAAAAAAAAAAAAAAAAAGACATTTGAAGCAAGAGCAGAACACCCTGATGGACCTGCCCTTTGAGTAGCTGGACCCAAAAGACAGAGACTTAATGATAGGGACAGTAGATCTGAGTCTGGTGAGATAAGGACATAAGTTCTGGCAGCAATGAGTACTCTAAAAAATACAGAAAGGCATGGTTAGCCAATGGGAGGAAAAGGTCAAAAACTAAGTCATTAAAAAATCTAATGGAAATAAGACATCTAAGAATGAACGTATGTTGACAACAAAGTCTGTACATGTGCTTTATGTTGCACATATGTATTTATCACCTCTGTCTCTGGAAATGAAATCACTCTATTATTTTGAAAGTGCAGGAATTTCATCTAAAAACCAACAAAAGCAGAGAAGATGCAAGAGGAAGTAGCAGGTAACATCTCTTGTCAGCAGAGATTTAGGAGTAAAACTGGAGGAGCAGGGCTGAAAATGTCAACAGCAAACACCGACACAAAGGTGGTGACAACGAGCAGCAGGCTGAAGAAATGAGAAAGGAGGCACTGGGTAAGGGCAGGTACAACAGGTCTCCTCCAGCCTGCTGTCTCTCTGCTCAGCCCCAACAACCCTGGCAGCTGTTTCAGGAGACTGGAATGTTCTCAGCACACTGAATAGCTGAATCAATTCCCAACACCTGCATTTCCCCTACTCAGCTTCAGGGAAGTGCGCACCACCCGCCGCTGCCATTTTACTGGGTTTTTTTTCTTTCCCATATAAGCATCCAATCAGCTTTGAAACAAATTTACATAAAATAATATCCTGTTACTTTCTAATCCATATATCACGAGAGTTCTCAACACTTATTTAAGCATTCTTTTTCAATTTTGACAACACCTAAAATCACAGGTTAATTAATTTGCTAGTTCAAGGTCTAAGAATATACATTTTCCTTCCTAGCATCACCAGTAATTTTATATTCATATAGTGAGATGTATAATTAACCTTTCTGTGTTATAATGCTATGTTAACCAAAAAAAGAATAAGACAGCATCAAACAGACCTGCATTATTATCCCTGACTTTGCCCCATACTAGTCCGTGATCCTGGACAAGTTACTTAACTTCTACAAGCCCTAGTTCTCCCCATAAAATTAGGTCACGCAGTCTACTCTGCAGGACTCACAGGATAAAATGACAGGCACTATGGAGACAGTGAAGAGCCATATATATGTTCAATGTTCCCTGGCCATTTAATATTTTCTCCTATTCTGGCCCATATTTTCCCTGCCCCCTTACTCTAATCATTGTGCCTGTGAAACAGATAATTTCTATTTAGAGACTGGCTTTATGAGCATTCCAAAATATTTGCTGAAAATCTGCCATGTATCTTTCTGCGACAATCTTTGGTCTATAGCCAATATCTATGAAAAGGAGTTTGTCCTCAAGAAACTTTCACTTTAACTGAGGAAATCCACCCTGACACAAATTTAAGAGTTACAGTCGATGTATTTTCTGAACAGAATAACTATGTCTCTGGATAAAACAAAAATACACCAGAGAATTAATTTTAACAAACCTGTATTTCAATCTACCATATAGAAACTTGACAGCTATAGTTCTATACTCTGAAGGGAAAATTTAGACCCTTCATCAATGAGAACCCTTGAAAATGCAAATAAAGTCAAGAGTGATCTTTTTCAGATGATTAAGTAGGCATTCTAGGAACTGCAGTCCTTTCCCATCAAGGCCTCTAATTGGTAAACATTAAAATCAGTGGATCAAAAGGAGACCATAGAAATCAAAATATAGTCTATCTGAAATATTTGCACTCCTGTTTCTCTCTTTGATTATGGAGGAGTTGTATCAGGAAGTATTTTGTAGAAAATTCAAGCCAACTTTAAAGGACAAGTAATCTTTTGAAAAAAAATAATCTTTTGAGTTAGCTTCTTAACTGATTTTATAATTTCATTATGATTGATATAATCCCTGTCTGCAGCAGGTAAAAAAGAAAATGTTCTAACAGTGTACATGTTTAGATCTTCATAATCCTGTTAAATATATAATGCTATTATTTTGAAAGACATGATCCTATGAGCAATGTGATTTATGGGTAACTAATCCCAAGGTTTTCTATTTTAAAAAAACAATGCATATTGCCAGTGACCCCATGTGACCCCAAACATAAATACAGTGCCCATTTACTATTTACCCGACAGTTAATTGTTGGACACCTACTGTAGAGAAGCGATGTGGGAGGAAGTACATCGAACACACTGAATGACCTGAGTTTGCAACACCAACAACACTAATAATTAATGTTGTCTAATAAATATTGCTAATAAATATTATTTATTGCCTTGTCTATCAGTTGAGTGTCAGTTACTTGAAAGGCGATATCCTAATTAGACCATAAAGCAGTACTAGAAGACAGATTTGTATTGTTATTATCACCACTGTCCCTACTGTATACATGAGAAGCCCTACCACTTGTCCCAGACTATACAAGTAGCATGTAGGAAACCCCGCCTTTGATTTTGTTTTTTTTTTTTTTTTGGTTTTTCTCTGGTACCGGGAACCAAACTCACGACCTTGCGCTTGCCAGGCAGGCGCTTTTGCCGCTGAGCTAAATCCCCAGCCCCCCGCCTTTGATTTTGGATTGCCCAATTCCACAACTCCTTGTCCAAAAATTACATTTGTATAATGTTTTGTATTTATGTATGTAGAAGTAATTTCACTGAATCCTTATACAAAATTTATGAAGTAGAAAAGCAGGGTTTTTTTTTTCCAAGCAAACAAACCAAGAACAAATCTAAATGACTCATCTGGAGTCTCAACCTGCCCATATCACAGCTAGGAACAGAACCCTAGGCTTGAGGTCTTTTTCTTCCAGAGCTGAATCCAATAAGCACATTCTGGTGCATCTGTTCTAATGCACACTGTGCAATCTCACAAGCTTTACAACTTCTGACATCTGGCATAAGAAATATGGCAATAAAAAGAACTGAAGAGCTGACGTCTTTTAAAAATAGTTATAGGTTAATGACATCAACTGTTAAACTCTGGGTCTGAGACCTTTCTCAAATATAAACCATTAGGTGAAGATGAGAACCTTCCTTTCAGAGCAGCCAGTGTTGATTTGGTGACATGGTTCTCTGTTCCAATGACTTCATTTCTGTGATACCAAGTGAATAATACCCGCGTGCTAATTCTGCGTGATGGATGTCGGTACAGCTGGATGACCTTGATCACCTCTCTGCTATTGAATTGTTGCCACAAAGGTTGAGTCTTCATCTTCCCAGCCATTAGTTAGAAGCAAATCTGCCCAATGTGAAGTGGTGGCTTGTGCTCTTTTGTAAATTTACACAACAAATCTAATGATGTGACACTAAGATTGAAATTTTTAAAAGGCTTTATTTAATGCCTTTCTGTTTCCACTGAGCTGCCTGTGAATAAAGAGAAAAGAAAGTATCTTGTTTGACAAGAGAACAGCTATTAATAATCCATGGGTTATTTTAAAATAAATATGTACTAAAATAAGCAGGTAGGATGCTTCTTGTGGGGATTTGAAATACATATTTAGTAAGGCAAGTTAGGTTAGGTGACATTAAAATATGAGTTTATACTATAGAAGGAAGAAATATCTGATTAAGACAGCTGCAAAAATAACAAACAAATCTGGACATATTTTTAAAGAAAAATTACCCTGCCTGACTTTTCCAGTCCTGTAAGATAAAAGCTCCTTACTTTTTTGAGCCAACAAGCTTAAATCCATCCTTGGTTTGAGCTCCCAGTATTTTACTTGCTCCTCCATGACAACTTTCTACATCATATCTTATTTCTTTGTCTCTTTACTGCACCTCTTCCTTTCTGTTTTCTGACTTCTTCTGGATTTTTTTCTTTTTCTGGCTTCTTGTACCTCTCTACTTCCAGCAATAAGTTTAAGCAGATTATTGTAATTTCATCGTTGTTGTTTCCCCCATGATCCTGCCAAATGCATTCGTTGCTAAAGCTCTAGGCTTTTATTGAGAACACAGCCAAATCCAATCAACAGATAGTTCCTGGCATGCTCACACGAAGGCATATACAGAAACTGGGCCACTCAAGTCTGCCAAGGCCCTGGCTTTTGACCTGATAAATCACTGGATTAGAAAAAATCAGAAAAACCCTTTTATGCTCTCTGCTATTTAATTGTTTGATTCCATTCCTGAAAGCCAGGAGGAAAATAACTTTGCGCATCCTGAAAGATATTTCTCATTTGGAGTGCCTCCATTTTAATAAATTAGCATATCTGATTTTTAAATAGAAACTTTTTTTAAAGGAGTAATATAAGGCACCAGAGCTATCTGTCATTCTCAAACATTCATTATTTCCTCTTAGTGGTTTTGAGTATCAGAAATAAGGTCATTGAAATATAACTGCCTCATAAGAAAAAGATCTTTCACTTTGATTGTCTCAGCCCTGCCTCAGTGTGTTTATCTGCGATAAATGCCTTGTCTTTGTCTAGCGTTATCTACCACAGAGGAATCAACTGTATGTAATTATTATAACCAGAGGATCTTTTCAGTTTGGCATTTTACAGAATGAATGGCTGTCAACATGAGCTGACAGGGAGGACAATTAAGGAGTTTAGTTTCTGAGTTGCATGTAAGAACCTAAGAATCTTACAGAGGAAAATATGCTGATAATAAATGACCATTTTCCACTAGGTGTGTGACTTTCAATCCTGACTTTTCCATTTCCGTAGATTAAGAAACATCTAGTAGATTAGTGACGCACACTTCTGAGTATGTCGGTGGGCCTTGGAGCTGTGGCCTTGGCTACTGATTTAGTTGGTTCCTCACCTGTTTTCTCTGGTACTCTTCTCCTGATCTGCTTCCCAGCCACCACGAACAAAGTAGCTTTGCTTTGCAATGCCCGTCTGCAAGGAGGCTCCTGCCTGCTGACCACGTACTGAATCTCCTGAAATCGTGAGTTAATTAAGTCTTTCTTCCTTTAAGTGGTGGGTGTCTGGCATTGTGTCTCAGTGACCAAAACGCTGACTAATACGGTGTGGCTCCATTTTGATATAATTGATACAATGGTCTCTGAAATTTAGGGAATGATTTTCTCACCTGACAGTTACTCTGAGGAGATTTAGTAAAAAATTAGAATTTTCCTACAAATTTTTAAAAGTTTATTTGCTCTCATCTTGGGAAAGTATTGAAAACAATAAGATTTATTGAGGCTGTTCTTGGTGAGAACATTTTTATTTGTATAGAAAATTTTGCTGCATACTAAATGTTAGATTACTACAACTAAAAATGAAGTCAATGATCATAAAAATCAACATAGATCTGTACGAGTACAGTAAGTACCAGAATTGATTACTTAATAACCTTATGTCAAAAACTGTCCAATAGTCTATACAAAAGCTAGATGAATGGTCCATCCATTGGAAATTCAGGAACAGTAATCTTTCAGAAAGAGTACTACTTATATAGATCACTTTATTTCCATATTGAAACACACAGAATCAATAAGACACTAAAACATGATTAAAACTCCTAGAGACATTCAGATGCATCTACAATTTCCTAGAACAGTGCACTGGCAGAGTCAGAGAGGGCCAGCCGCAAGCCATTCAATGTGAGCACACAAGGGAACAGTTGGTTCTACAACTTGGAACCTTTCATAACTTTTTACCAAAGAGACCCATGTTTTCATTCTGCATCAGGATCCACAATTTATGTAGCTAATCCTAAGTCAGAGGTTTAGACTCAGAAAGGTATAGATTTAATTCTTGGTCTGGCACCACCTTAGTGAAGTACAGGCAGTTTTTGTAACATCTCTCCATCTCCTCTTTGCAAATAAAAAATTAATATTCATAGAGTTGTAATAATGAAGGAAGGTAATGCATACAATAGTGCAGCGATCCGATCACACAGAAGTGTTTATTTCTCTGCTTGCCCCTCCACTCTCTTTAAATCCCTACCACCACACTCTAAATTCCCATCATCGCCAACAGCTATTGCAGAGATGGCCCTGCTAGGATGAGCAGTTAGCAAAGTGGTACTCTGAAGTTATTTAGTTAGCTGGCCTGAACTGGAAAAATAAAAAGAAGAGATCAAATTTAAGCCATACTTCAGCACACAACCCAGACATAAGGCGGCCTGAGGCAAGAGCGGTCACTTGGTGCACTGATTCCTGTAATTGAGGAAATCAGTAGTAGCTGACTGGCATCGGTGTTAGGGACACAATCCAGGTGGGATTTGTGATGACGGTGGTTTAAAATCTGATCCCTCGCCTTCTGCGGATATAAAAGGTTAAATAAATTTTGACAGACTGAATTTCTTCGGCCTTCTGTTTTACTCCCACCCATGAGGATATGGGGAAGGCCTCAGCATGTTTACTTCCAGCTGTATTAGTTTCCTAGCCCTGCTGCAACAACTTAGAGTGGCTGGTTTAAACAGCTGATACTGTCTTTCAATTCAGGGTGCTCAAAGTCTAAGATCAAAGTGCCAGAGCAGCCAGTGAGAGAGAATCTGTTCTAAGCATCTCCCCTCATTTCTGATGATCTGCTATCAATCTGTAGTGTTTTTCAGCTTGAGGACACAAAACAGCAATCATTGCCCGCATGTTCTCGTGGCATTCTCTCTGTGTACACTCTGTATCCAAATTTTCCCCTCTCTAAAAGAACACTAATCATGTTGGGAACTAGGGACCCACCCTACTCTAGTACTATAACCTGCTTTTCACTGAACTAATTACACCTGCAACGATATTATTTTCAAATAAGGGCACAATCTGAGGTACAGGGATTAGGACTTCAAATACAAATTTCAGAGTGTTTAGTGGGGAAAAAATCAGAGACAGACACTCTGGAAGGCTGAGACAGGAGGATTATGAGTTCAAACACAGCCTGAGTGACTTAGTGAGATTCTGAAAGTTGTCTTTTTTTTGTTTTGTTTTGTTTTTTTTGTTTTTTCTCTGGTACCGGGAACCGAACTCACGACCTTGCGCTTGCCAGGCAGGCGCTTTGCCACTGAGCTAAATCCCCAGCCCCCAACTTAGTGAGATTCTAACTCAAAATATTATAATAAAGAGCTGAAGAATGTAGCTCAGTACAAAGGCCCTGAGTGAAACCCTCAGTACTTAAAAAACAAACATGGAAACATTTCAAAATCCCCTGCAGGGGCACAGAAACAGCATCATGCAGTCTGGAGGTGACAAGCTGGCCAGGGCAGTGCATCCCCACAGAGAGCTACTCAGAAAAGCTCCTAACCAGAGCATCCCTGAGGAATCTCAGAATCTCAGAATCTCAGTGAGTGTCCAAAACAGAAGGTCAGCTTTGGATGTCAGCCTTAACCACAGGGGATCAGCTTCCCAAGACACCACAACTAAAGCCAGTAAAGTTCAAGCCTCTTCCCCAGTCCAACCAAGCAGCAACCAAGTACTTGAAGAGGTGAGAAACAAAAGCAAAGAAGCCAGACGGAAATCCCTTCTCAACACAAGGGAGGATAGGGCTCAGGGAGGGGAGATTTTAAATATGAGAGAGTTTGGAACTTTGATATTTCACTACTGGAGAATTTTTAATGAACTACAATAGAACTGTCCTTCTGACTGGAAGAGAATAGAAAGATGTGATACCTGTGGAAGATTTCACACAGAAAAGAAAAGGCCTACAGAGCAAGTTTAGAAAAATGTTATTAAAAAAAAAAAAAAAAAAAAAAAAAAGAGCTTTTAAGCTTCTACTCAACCCAGGGAGTTCAATCATCTAGGTCCCTGGGCTTTTGAGCATGTAAGGCAGGGTGACATGGTGCATGGAAATTCAGAGTGTATGATACTTTGAGTTCTTTCAAACCACTTCATAGCTCTGCCTCAATTTTGTCATGAAAAAAAAATCCATGTCATACAGTTATTGTAAGAATTAAAGTTATAATCAAAATCTATATTATATATGAAGAACTTACTACAAGCTTAATAAATCTAAGCAGTGCATGACATAAACAGGGAAGGAATAGATCCTGCCTGTTCTATTTAAGACTGACCTCTAGTAGCCTTGAACACACATCATTTACTATAATTTATTATAGTTTACTATCTTTTACTATAATTTCAATTAAAAAATCAATTAGTCATAATTATGGGCTCATTAAAAAAATACACATTATTGCAAGTACTACATACTGATCAAGACTGATCTTGATTTAGACTTAAAAGCTTTTTCTCCATGTGTAAATTCAAATCAGTACCAAGTGTTTTACACACACACACACACACACACACACACACAGAGCTATGGCTGCTTATATATTGGGAGTTCTGATAGAGAGGCCATATCTGAGCAATGGAGATGTTAAAACTTGAAGATCATTATTGTCCTAATATACTGAACATGAAAAGGGTGTGAATTTTTCACCATTCAAAATACAATGCTTAAAGTATGTAATGCTTGTCTGAAAATCTTTGTCATATCAAAATCTCTGCCAGTTCTGAATGTTCTTGGCTTAATTTTAAAGTGAAAACTGTTTTGTGCTATGTGGATTTCTTTGTGTTTGTTTTCCCTCAGAACACACCAGGGTTATCTAAACTAAAGATACTTTGGTAAGGAGCAGAGCAAAACTTTGGCTTACATTCAAATGGAACTATGAAATGCAGGAAGTTTTGAAAGCTCAGAGAAAATTCCCAGGTTATGTGCTATTTATTTTTATTTCTAGTCTGCTGTCTGTGCAAGTAATTGATTTAAACAGCTCTTCATGGTTTGATTTACTGGAAATCGTCTCTGTGAATTTATCCAGTAACAAGGAGAGTCAATGCAGGATGATATTGATGCACAGGGCACAACTTCTTCTGTTTTTGTGGATTTCATCTCTGCTTTTATAAGCCTGACACTTGCTACAATATTGTGCCAGAGTCCTTAATACCTTATAGATAAGTCCCACTGGACAGATCACTATGGAGAGGGTTACAGCCTGTTCTATGTTCTTACATAAAGACTATGCACCACATGTGAAAGGTACAGTGTTTGAGTTGGATTTTATGTGGTAACTTTGGACAAGTGTCCTTTATTTATTATGTGATGTTGTGCACTGGTAAAAGAGCTGTTAGAATAATAAAATGTTTGCACTACTACAGTATTAGAGATCATCTGATCTCATTCTTTTACTTAAAAACACAGAATCGGATGCCCAGAAAATGCACGTTCTCCCTTCACCCTCCCTTCATCCTCTGGGTTGCACATGGCTTATGAGATTTCCCAGCACTAGAGCTCAGATCATTTCTCTCTTGTCAAATGCCCTTTCTACTTATTCAGGCTGCTTCACTAATTATCTGATTGCATGCTATGGGTACTCAAGTTGTAAGCCTTAATTTATCTGAATTTATTGTAAGATACATGTCAAACCCTACATTCTACTTTAGGTCAATCAATATGTACCCCTATATTTCTTATTCAGAGTAAGTGTGAGCAAAACTCTCTTTTTTAGTAGATTTACTTTTAAAAAAAAGTTAATTCCATTTTCAAATTGTGTTTGTTTTTGCTATGGTATTTAAATTTTTCCCCTGTCAGGAAGCTCGCCTAGGCTCAGAAGAAGTTTTATTAAAAGCCTAAGAATACAGGTTGTCTGCCAGGCACTCCCCCCTTATATTTAGTAAAAGGCCACCACTGCAGAGGTTCAGGAGGAACTGGGAAGAGAGGGGAGGGCTGCGAGAGCAGGGAAAGGATACATGGATCCCAAACACAATAATGAGAAGAGTACTATAAGCATGTTCAAAAGACTGAACAGGGCAGAGCAGCAGTACCCTGAAAAACAGATGTCAAGAGATGAGAGCTCTCCGGGGAGGCTAAGCTGAGACATAATAGGCTCCAGTCTCAATAAAGAGTCCTGAACCCTAAGAGTAGACCAGAAACATCAGAGACACCAGAACTGAAGCCCCATGCAGACTGAGACGTGGAGCAGCTCAGCAAGTGACCAGTGCAGACTGATTGAAAGGGCCGCTCCAAGGGTTGCTGATGGGTCAAGATCCTGGGACCTTTTCACAACCCCAGGGAAAAGAGAACTCCAGTAATTACTGTGATTGAACATGCCAACAGGGTCTCAAGGTCAGATACAGATTGATTTAACAAATAAAGATATGTGTCTTGCACATCTAAGCTTATGGCCTAAAATTCATGTCATTACATGAAGCAGACATTTTATTTTTAGTTGATGGATGATCTGTAACGATTAGAAATGTTTTAGCTACTCTACACAGTCTTGCCAGATCTAATGAATATGACAGACTTCTGACCATGACATACGACTGAACTAGCAAGAATTTGTCATCTTTTTTGGGAAAGTGGGTTAGAATTATTAATTGAAGACAGAATTAATGAAGAAATCCCCAGAATAACCAAGCACAGTAGTTTCTTGAAGTTGGTAGCAAGTTCTAGAAAAAGTTAGATTTGATGACAAACGCTACAGGATCAGGAGGCTGGTCTGGTCTTTGCAAATCGTTAAGGAAGTATAGTTCATCACACACATGTAACTGAGATTCTTCCACCTTGCTAGAATCCTCTTAGAAGTTCTAAGCCTGTAGCAGTGCTGCACTGCTTTGAATATTGATTCTTCCTCTGTATCGAACGGTATCTCTTTTTCCAGGATGCTGCAAAGACTCTGAATAAGAAACTGAATTTTATAACTTTGGCCTTGATTCAATAAATTAATTCCATGAGATAAAATGTGTATTTGTATAGGGCTGTTAATGTTTTAGCTTAAACAAGAATTTAAACAGGTGCAGTGTGAGAGCAAAAGAAAATTAAACCACAAATCTAATTTAAAATCCAAATGGTGCTCTCTAAATTCCAAATATGGGCTCAGCAACCTATTTCACCTCTCATCTTCTGATGACAAAGTGACACTGACACTTCTCCATCAAGGGGTGAGGTTGAAGGCATCTGCCTGATCTTACCAGAATTTTCCCTTGGGACCACAATGTGAGGAGGGCTAACAGCCACATGGAAAGGCCTCATCTAGCATTCCAACAGGACTGAGCTGAGGACCCCGGGAACATCTAGGAGAAACTGCTAGCCATGTGACTGAGTGAGCCTTCAGATGAGTCCAGCGTGCAATTAATAAAAATGGGCAGAGAAGTGAATGATGCAGATTTATGAGAAAAATAAATAATGCAGTTGAGTTACGTCATTAAATTTGTTCGTTTTAATGTAGCCATAGATCACTATAATATCTTCAAATGTTAACCTGTGAGTCATTATCCAATTTGCTTATCTCTTCAAAATACTTTTTTTAAAAAATTGGAGTACATAACATCCTGGAAAGTTTGGGAAATGTAACACTTTAGAGTGCACTTAAGATTTGCTTGTTGCCAGGTGTGGTGGCGCATGCCTGTAATCCCAGCTCTCTGGAGGCTGAGGCAGGAGGATCGTTGCGAGTTCGAGACCGGCCTGGGCTACAAAGTGAGTTCAAGGCCTGCCCGAACTGCATAGTGAGACCCTGTCTCAAAAAAAAAAAAAAAAAAAAAAAAAAAAAAAAAAACAAAAAAAACAAAAAAAACAGATTTGCTTGTTACGGGGGAGAAGCTGGGGATTATTGTTTCTTCTGTGAGATACAGGAGGAAGAATACTTCAGCCCAGAAGTTAGGGATGTTTGGGTTTGAGAACTGGTAAACACAGATGCCTCTGCCACAAGGTAGGTATTGAGTAGTTCTGATGCAAGATTTTTTAAGATGAAGAGCAAATGAGGAGTGCTGAGAAATGCCTGCACTGGAGAAAGAAGCATCCGTTAAAACAAATTGAAAGAGCGATAAGCACGGAATTACAAAAACGACTTCCCAATCTTACTGCAACAAAAATTCTTACCTCTAAGTTAGTGGCCCCAAGTATGAGCAGATAAGGTGCCAGGAGAAATATGGCAACACATTTTCTACACATGTAAGAAATGGAATAAAACTTCTGTCCTAAAATAACATCAATGGACAAAAATACAAAATGGATAAAAATTTGTAAGAAAAACACTTCCTCCAAGAAAATTCTTCCATGAAGGGAATTGGTTTAATTGATAGCCCAGATCCTAGCATACTTTTCTCATTCCATACTTGACCGCCTTGCAAGATTCTTAGACATTTTGCTTATAATTTCATTTGGCCATCAAAACTAGAGCAAAAGGTAAACTACTTTATATTTTACAGTCAAACGTGCTTTACATCTTCAGCATCTGCTTTGTCATCCTACCACCTTCTGTGTTCTGTGGTTCCTTAAGGAACCCCAGCTGAAAAAGAGGCTTTGTGGACAGTACACATTGCCTGACTCAGGGTACACCATCGAGCAAGGTGCAGTGAAAGGGTACCTCCAATTTTCAAACTCTACCTACAAATAGATTAGTCTTTTCCATTTCAGGTTTTAAAATTCGAAACAATGCAGCAGCTCATGGTAGCATTTAATTCCATAAAGGCTCAGCTACCTTACAGTCTTACCACAACAATAGTTTGAATAAATATCATTGAAATTTAATAAGGAAAAAAAGCTTAGTCAGTTCCATTCACTGGGCATATCAATTTGGACCCACTGAGGGAATTTCTCTACTCCATCCCTTTCTACACCTTCATATTCCCAAAGTACAACTATATGAGGAGTCTCTTTTCATGGGGCACATGGCTGAAAATCCTGGTGACTAAGGTGGTGTGAGGTTGGGGTAATTTCTGGGCTGCGATCCCAGTGCCTTCCAATTTACAGTCTTTGAGCAAACTGCTAATATTGCCAACAAATACCTTGCACTATTTTGAGAATGTGGGATGAACTCTGAAATGCTGAGTGAAGAGCTGTGAATAAAGTTTCAGGATGTTTCTGCATTTTTTACAACATAATTTAGAGATGTCATCTTGTTGCCCTGTCTCCCCTATTGTGTAAGCTACAAGGGCAGGATTTTGTCCATTTTATTCACTGATGTATCTCAAGTATCAAGATCAGTGCCTGGCACATAGTAGGTGCTTTTAAACATTGTGAAATGACATATTTAGAGTAAATACCTCTTAAAGACCCTGTTTCCCATTATTTTGGTTGTTTGGGTATATACTCAAAGAGAAATTGCCAGATCATATAATAATTCTATTTTTAAGTAACTACCATATTGTGTGCACAGTCGCTAGAATATTTTATATTCATATCCGAAACAACAAACAAACCTTTCAATTTCTTCATTAATTCTTGTTGTCTTCTGGCTTTTTGAAAGCAGAGATCCTAATGGAGGTAAGCTGATAGCTCATGGTGGCTCTGATTTGTATTTTTCTATTATTGATAGTGAACATGTTCTCATAGGTTTTTTTGTAAAGATATCTGTACATATACATCTGTATACAGATATATTCTTGGGGGAGAACTATCTCATCAAATCCTTTGCCCCTTTTTTGAATGTGTTGTTTATTTTTGCTATTGTTGAGTTTTAGAAGTCCTCTGGATATTCTGGTGAGTAATCCCTTGTCAGATATATGACTTTTAAATATTTTCTCCCATTCTGAATATTGTCTTTTTATTTTCTTGATACTATCTTTTGACATACATTTTTTTTTGAATTTTCATGAAGTCCAGTTTGTCCATATTTTCCTTTTCATGGTTATGCCTTTTATGCTATGATCAAGAAACCACTGTCAAATCCAATATTAAGAAGGTTTCGCCCTGTTTTCTTCTAAGAGTTTTATGTTGTAGGTCTTATATTTAGGTTTTGGTCCATTTTTATTTAATTTTTGTATATGGGTGTGAAAAGAACTCCAACTTCACCATTTTGCATGTGAATATTCATTTTTCCGAGCACATTTGTTGAGAAGACTATCCTTTCCCTATGAAATGGTTTTGACCCCATCAAAAAAAAATCATTTGTCAAAAATCATTTGTACAAATACATGAGAATTTTTGTCTGGGTTTCCTGTTCTACTTCATCACTCTCTATGTCTGTCTCTGTGTCAGAGGCACAATATTCTTATTACTCTTACTTTATTTTTGTTACATAAAATCATAAGTACAACCTTACACTGTGATATTTTACTTTACCCTTTTCTATTTCTCCCATAGCATTTGTCCTTTCACTAGGAAGGGGAATGTTTTAGAGAAATTAACTGGAAATCAATGAGTCCTATAAGAAGTTTGATCAACACAGCTTTAGTAGATGGAAAGAACACTGAATAAGAACTGTTTCGCTGCTTAACTCTAACCTCCTATTAGTGTGTGCAGTAATGAACCTTTAGAATTACATAACCTTTAAACTTTAGAGTTGATAATGACAAGAAAGATCACTAATTTTGATCTTTTCACCAATCCTCTCTGGTAATATTTACATATAAATCAAACTATTTAAGTGTTTCATTCTATAACATACACTTCTTTAATAATTTTCTGTTTTCCTATTTCAATAATCAGATAAGCATACAATTACCCATCAGTTTCTTATGTACAAGAAAAAAACTAGATTAGTAACCTGCACTCATTTAATACCAAGCAAAGTTTTAGTAGGCTTCTATTTGTGTCACAACTCAATGTATAAGTTCTAATTTTAAAATAGTGAAACTTCCTTACAGAGCCCTATTATCAAGAAATGAAAGCAACATCAGGTTAGAATTAATAGCCCTGTGCTTCTGAAAAGCACAGTGTAAGTAGTTTTAGAAAAAGTTAGGTATGATCCCATCCTTAGTGCTTACTGGGAATGCACACACTGACGTGAGAATCAGAAGACCAATTTCACTTCTGTCTGCTTCAGTACCCTTATCAAAAACAGCTTTACCTATGCTACAGGAGGCAGCACATTCCATTGGTTAGGAGTATGGCCTCTGGAGAAATATTACCTGAATTTCAATCCTTAGCTCTACTGAGTCACTTAACCTCTCCAAGGCCATCACAATCTAATTGCTGTAAACCCAGAATAAGAGAAATTCTTAAGATCAAACAATGAAAAGAAGCCACTGAATGCAGAAGAATAATATCAAAATAATAGTTTTGACAAGATACAATGCAAGCCACAAATTATTTGTGTTAAAATACAACGCATCCCTGAAGACAATGAAATAAGACTAAAAGCACCCACCTCCAAAATGCACTTCAACACTGAAAAGAAGACAGATTCTTCACTTGTAAAATATAGAAATTAGTGGCATCTGCCTGATGAGATTGTTATAGAAACTAAAGTGCCTAATATATGTAAAACATTCCTAACAATGTTTAGCAGATAATAAGCATTATAACTGCATATTAAAAATGACATTGAAAAATAAGCAACTGAGACTTTCCTTACTTTATTTAAAGTGATACTCCTCTCAATAAAAAGACTGTAAGAGATCACAGATCAATAAAGCCCCAAGGGAGAGTTAGCCAAAGGTCAGTGCAACTATCTTCTGCCTGGGTTATGCCAATAATGTGACTATTAAATAAGAAGAAAAATTCTGAAAGTTTGAAATTATATTTTAGTAAAAGCTTTTGTTCCCAGTGATTTGACTAAGAATATCTCCTCCACCTGCTGATTGATAAAGCTCTTGTGCATTCATCATTTCACTGCAGTTGTTACAAGGCTTAAAGTATTCAGTCTCCTCGTTTAATAAATACTGAAAATCTTCTCTGTGGCATGCACACAATTACGGTGCTATGGTTTAGCTCTAAAACTCCCCCATGATGTCTCTTGTGGTCCGAGATGGGGCTTCTGGTAGGAAGTGGATCACCGGAGCCCCACAGTCATCAGTGGATTAATCCACTGCCAAGTTAACAGCTGAGCACACTTAGGAAATGGGGCCTGGGGAAAGATGGGTCACTGGGGGCACGAGCTAGCAAAGTGCGTTTTTGTCTTTGGCTCCTCCCTTCTTTCTCTTTCAGTTTCTTGGCTATCAAGGTTTGAGCAACTTACCTCTCCCCTGCCCTACTACCACGCTATTTCTGCCATGCATCCAGCCAGCCACAGACTCAACTTTTTGAAACTGAGTTAAAATAAATCTCTCACTGGGCATGGTGGTGCATGCCTGTAATCCCAGCTCTCAGGAGGCTGAGGCAGGGAATCACCATGAGTTCCAGGCCAGTCTGGGTTACATAGTGAGTTCAAAACAAGCCTGAACTGAACAAGCCTGTCTCAAAAAGAAAAAAAGAACAAGCCTGTGTCAAAAAAAGAAACACACAAAAGTTTTTTGATTAAGAAAACAATAAATCTCTCCTCTTTTAAGTCACAGATATCAGGTGTTTTGTTCCAGCAGTGGAAAGATCACCAGTACATAGGGGAATCAGAAAGAAGCAATACATGACCCTGCTCAAGTTATTTGCTGGTGGATCCAGTACACAGGCTTATGAAAAGTCAAATTGCAAAACGTCTTATAAAACACATATGATAAAAATATATGTAGCATTGAATCTCAAATGCTACTTCATAGAAAGGACAATTGTAGGGCTTAATTGAAACACATAGGAGGGGTTCCTGACACAGTGAGGGAGGCTTGTATGGTATATGCACTTGGGCAGGATCCTAAATAACAAAAAGAATAACGTAGGACCGGCTAGGGGCTGGGGGAGTTACATGATGAGCTCACTGTAAGGTCAGGAGCAAGTCATTTGATCAGACTGAGCCTCAGTGTTCTCTTCTGCACAGAGCTGTGTTAGAATTAATAAAACAAACCACAGAAAACTGCAATGCCCTATGCAGATGTAATATGTAAATATTGCCCCAAAGGATTGCCATTGACCTTTGTACTTCTTTAGGACATAAACGATATTCAGAAAAAGCAGAGAAATAGAGTTTTTAATTTATTACAGAAATGATGAAGCCTGTGATGACACTTTAGTTAACCATTATAGTCCAAAATATGAGCAGCATTTCTGTCAGAAAAAATAGTGATTTTATTAAATCATAGTAACAAAAATTTAATTATGGTGATACACCCCAAAAGCAAGATCAAGCCACTGGAAGAGAAGAGAATCAGAAAAAATAAGTTTTGAAACTTGCAGATAAAGCAAGTGTTTAAGAGCCACTGGCAGAGTGTTTCAGATAACAGCGCGGTGATGTTTCAATGGTTCCCTGCAAAATGAAGAGAGATGGATCCAGGCTGTTATGGTTTGTGCCTGGATGTCTCCCCAAAGCCTCATGCAGTCATGGGGCAGACTTCTAGAGTTTGTGATTGATTCACAGTCCATTGCTAGAATTATGGGTGTGAGTGCTATACCCACCCTAGGGCGCGTGACCTACATACAGTATAAGGGAGGGAAAGGGACTTTCTCTCTCTCTCTCTCTCCTCCCTTTTGCTCTTGTTGCTTTTGCTGTTTTCCACCACCGTGAACTGTTGTCCTCTGCCATGTACTACTCTGTCTTGGAGCCAGCCAAGTATGGCGTGGAACCCCTACAAACTGTGAGCTAAGTAAACCTTTCCTTCCTTATTCTGGGCATCAGGTATTTTGTCTCAGCAAGGAGAGAGAAGAAACCAAGACACAGGCTCATTCAACTCTAAACAAATACTCCCGATGCCTTGTCAAATAAAATGTATTTAGTTAAATGGGTCTGTTAAATGTTTCCTGGGCTGAAACAAATTGGTTTTTGAAAGCCTGATGTCCTACACGCACATATATGGAAGTATGTACTGTGCCAACAGTCATCTCCCCCAGGAAGCTGTCCTCACTCCCTCCCCATCAGAAAATGTGCTCTGATCTCCCAGTCTCCCTGTCCTTTTCCAACAAACACGCTTTAACCATAGCACTTAGCCAGGCCCCTGAACGACTAATTTCCTCAGCCCACTTCTGAGAGAACTTCAACAATGGCACCAGGCTGAACTTTGCTTCCCAGGTCCTAACACAGACCCTGGAAGATTGTAGACATTTATTCAAATACTTACTGAAGGACGATGACCCAAAATAGAACTAAGTATGGGGCTCAGAAAGCCTGACCTCGGGGTTAATGGTGAGCCTCTCTTCTTAACCTGTGATTGGAACGGGTAACTTAAGAAAATGAAATGTCTGATGCCCCAGCCTCTGAAACCATGAAAAATCTTGTACACAGCAGGAATTAAATAAATATTTGATAGAGACACAGTGAGCAAAATGCTTAATAAATGTAACTTGGAAATCTTGCAAGAGCCTGACAGAACAATTTAACTGAAATCTGAACTTTAACTTTTACAATAAAGTAAAGGCATTATTGGACTTAAAAAACTCTTCTAATAAGGGTTGTAAGAAAAGTGTTTCCTCATTTAAAAAGAAATTTTATTTCACTGGGAGACTCTGTTCTGTCACAACATGGGTGCAGTTTCTGTTGGATTACTTTGTGATAGTTTTGCAGTGGATTTAGCATACACAGTGGGAAATCACTGCAAGTTCCTACCATGCAGTAATCAAAGACAACACTTCTGCTGTAAGTAAAATCCTCAGATTTACATTGCTGGAAAAACAGGAAGCACAGCAGCCAAATATTTCAACCCAGCCTTTGTTTATTTTTAGCCCAGAGCCACATCTAAATCTGACTACAGAGTCAGAATTGTAGGATCAAACAAGTAAGTGTGAGGTCAAAGACCAGCTCTCTCAGCCCTATATCTCCTTGGCTTCCACTGGCTTCAGTAATACGAGCAGTAAGACCAAAGGGACTAACTAGGGCTACTCACACATACTGCTTCATCACTGACGGGCAATGCTGCCAAGACATGAATCTTAAATAAAAATATGTTCAAGATTATTTTTCCCTACAAAAGTCCCATTTTGTACTGCTGGGGTTTGATGACTATCAGTACTCTTCAAGAATGATTATACTCACCTCCATGCTATTACAGGCAACTCTGGTTCATAAAAATTAAGATAACACCGTCTTACACTGGCTGACATACGAGAAACTGAGAGTGCCCTTTGAGGCATCTGCAAAAGAAAAGAAAGCTGCACCGAGCAGTGGCTTCTATAAGGCAACAGCACTATTCCATCAACAGGGATCAGTAAGCCGGAAGCCCTGGTACACTTCTATCAGGAAGCAACAGCAGGATTTAAAGGCAGAGCCAAAAGCCATACGGAGCAAAGCTGCACCGACATCCACAAACACAACGCTAGTGGACCCCCACTGATCATATTAGCCATGTTCCCAGTCAAAAGTTAAGATTTTTCATTCTTCCACAGGCTTTAAACATTTCCTTTCTGTTTCTAAAGGACCCAGACACTTCCGTTCCAAAACTTGGACTCTATTATTATCTAACTAGCCTTTTCTGTGCATTATTAAGGCTGTTTTCTTTAACCTAGCAAACAGATTAGAGCCACCAACTAAGATGATGTAAAGCAAATGCTGAGTGGACTCCCTGTGTTACTGCCAAATGATTCAACTCATCTAGAGGGAGAATCGAGACAATAGAAAAGGTTGCCCTTTATAACTGAACCCGTTTTTATACATGTTATGTTCAACACTTTAGCATAAATGCACTTGTTTCCTTATTAGGCTTACATTATTGGTTCTCATTCAAAAGCTTTACACAGGGATGCAGTCTGAAAGGCCCTTCATCAGCATGGCCTTCTCAGGATAAAATCCAAATTCCTTAGCACAGACTGCAGAGCCGGTGGTGGGAGCAGCAATAACAGCAACAGCAGTACCATCTCACATCGGTAACTGCACGCCTGTCCAAGGCATTTTCCAAATCTCACTCATCTCATTCTCACAATCACTCTGTGGGGCAAATACTTCTAGAAACCCATTTTTGTAGATGAAAAAATAAATTCAAAAAGGTGCTACAACTTGAGCGCAGGTCCTCTGGTCTCTTGGTCCATGTTCCTAATCTCTAAGCCCTACTGTATCCCTGTGGATGAGCCCTCTATACTGCTGGAAGCCCACTGCATGCGGCTGCCTTCTCACCTGCTGCATACTCCAGCAGCAAGAGCTGCTTGCGGAGCTTCCTGCCAATTTCTTTCTGATGACGGTCCTTTGTACGTGTCCTTCCTTCTGTCTCAAATGTTCTTCTCATTGTTAAACAACTTACTTCACATCCTTTTCAGGTTGAGTTTAAATAATGTCTCAGAAAATAGTTATCTCCAACCATCCCACTTTTTTCTTTTTTTTTTATTTTAAAGAGAAAAGAACAAAAACAAAATAAAAAACAAAGACATAAACAAAACAACATAAAAGCAATACAGAATTTCAAAACAAGGTGATAGGAGACTAACAATGACTGTTATATAACATATTGTTATCTTCAAAGTGGTTACTCAGATAACCAGATCTAGGCATGCAAGATTGTTCAAGCAATTAAACATTAACTGTTCCTTTCAATAAACCAACAGAACTTAGTAGTATAATTACCTTAGCTATCTTAGAAAAAATATATATACAACATCCCATTTAAAATAGACTTCCCTCTCCCTTTTATTTTTTGTCATTAGATCTTTTTTACCAGCCCAGAATTCATCACCATTTGAAATTGTATTTTTTAGTGTAGACCTTCATACATCATTTTTATCACAAGGTGAGAAGCTCCATCTGACTGGGACTCCTGTCCCCTGAGCCTCTAGGATGATGACTGACACAAAGCAGGCACTCCACAAATAACTACTTGCTGAATGAAGGAAGAGGACCTTGAAGATGTTATCAATGAGTATTTCAATTCCAAATGTTGCTGTAACGTCAGTCACTCACTGATTTTAAATACACAGATGGATAGAATGGATGGTCCTAAAAAGGAAGCAGTATCCTCCAGAAATGTTAGACTACAGAAGAAACAACTACTTAATATAGCAGTCGGAGGGATGTGGAAGTACTGGGCTGATAAATATGCATATATCCCTATTAGAATATTTTCCAACCTCAATATGCTGATTCTACTATCTCAACGTTGGTTATCAATGAATCCTTAAATGTCATCACTTATTGTTTCTCCTAAAGTAGCTTGGTTCAGAACCATCAGGAAACTGTCTTAAGAAAATGCTCCTTACCTAGCTGGAAACACCATTTTCACTTGTAATCTGCTATCTTCATCTGACCTCCCGAACCCATGCCGAATCCATCTATTGCTTTTGCTCAAATACACAAATAACTGTCCCTGTCCAATGTACTGGTGACTCAGCAAAAAAATCACCTTAGTAGTTTTACACTTTTTCTTAAGTGACCACTGATCCTTCATTGAATAAAACAGGGTTTAAAAATAAAAGTTGGCATTGAAATGTATGTATGTACATAAATGAATAAAGTGCAACTACATTTCCTAGCTGACTCACAGACTACTTATAGACAGCTCCTAATTCTTTTCAAAATGCTTCCATGACGTCACTTCTAATTATGAAGTTTGTTTCAAGGTTTCTCTACTAAAGTCCCAATTAAACATCTTTTTACTCAGTACAGTGGTCTCAGTTGTGGTGAATTTGCCCTACCTCAGAGAAAACAGGCAGAATCTGGAGGTGTTGTAGTTGTTCTAACAGCTAGGGGTAGAGTTCAAGATGCTACTGAACATCCTGCAATGCACACACAACACCCTACTCACCCACCCACACATACACATGCAGACACACACACACACACACACACACACACACACACACACACACACACAGCATTATTTGGCCCAAAACATACATGGTTCCCAGACTGAGAATCATTTCAGCGTCTCAGTAGGGGGTCAGCACTGCCCCCTTGTGGGCATTTTAGAAAGTTGCGGGTGGTTCTGTTATTACCACGTTCTGAACTCCACAAAATTCCACACAGGGACCCTTAAGAGAAAACAGCAGCAAGGGTGGCTAAGATCATAGCATACTATATCCATGCACGGAAATGTTACAGTGAAACCTATAAATTTGTCCAATTAATATGTAATGATGACGTTAATGAAAGTCTTACTCTACAACACACATACAACTTCGCCCACTTCCCCAGGCCATGTAGGCAGAAGAAAAATTTGTGCATAATTATCTAAGCCTAGAACATATATCTGCTTTATAAGAAATCCAAGTATTTATTTTTACTTGTTTTGAAATTACTGTTTATTTATAATGCAATTTCCACTTAAATTTAAAAAATGGTACTTAATTATGAAGTTTCTACTTTATAATACACACAGAGTTATAATGCACACATGGAGTTAGTCACAATTTTGGAAAACTGAGTCACTTGACAGAAACACTGGTGACAGTGGAGTGACTGATAAAACACGGCAGTAATCGCACCTGTTGTCAGTTGTTGCATAAAATTATTCCCAGAAGAAAAACAAGTACTTCACATCGTCCACTTACTGTGTAGTGCTTTTCTCCTGGCCAGCACCAACTTGGACAGTTCAAGCACTTACATAATAAAACGTCAACTGTTTTATTAGATATTGTTTTCCCTTGCTTTTAAAATACAGTTAGGACACTATGCACTCATATATACCCACACATAATTATGTGTGCAGATGGGTTATATTAGCACGGGTGTCACTTCAGGATAACCAGGGAGCAAGAGGATATATCTGGTACACAGAGGAAAGTACTGAGGGCTCTGTTTGTAAACCACTCTTCTCACCCAGCATGGCCTTTTGAAGTCTTGATTCCATTCTCCAACTTGAGAATCAACTTTACAGCATCTTACTTTCTACAAATACGATTGAGATGCCATTGATATCCTTCCCCAAGAACTGGTTAAAGATACTTTAGACAGAGCCAGTGACTTATGTTGAGAAGTAGAATTCACTTTTCTGCCTTAATACAACTTGGTACATAAGAAGATCATAGAAAATTCCCATCGGAGAGGAGCCAATTACCCTTCAGAAGGAAGGGTAATTTCTTCACTCTTTTCTAACCCTTCCTCCCACTGCTGATGGCACTTGGACATTTCCAGTAAAGTTTCTATAAAAAAAAAAGCAAAAGCACAATCTTAGGGAGAATGGAAAATGATATTTCTATCTTGGTCTCATGAGAGTCTGGACTAATTTTCATCTCCAAAAAGCTTCAATGAGTCCATATTGAACAATATATCCTTAAATAAACCATCTAGAAGACCAAAACTATTCTTAAAAATCTGGATTCTTAAAGTATCTTTATGAATGGTAAGAATTAAATATACCCCAAAAGAAATCTGTGTGTATTGCTATAAATGTCTATGTGATATTTGCAAATGGTAACTGTACTTCCTTTATTACATAATTTGTTTTACACAGAGCTAAATTTTTGATAAGGCCATTTGTGTCATATTTTAAACTTTTCTTAAAGCACTTAAGAGAAGGTTCAAATTCTCAGTGGTATAATAGTAAATTCTCAGTGGTATAGAATATATTTATATATATATATCCTACATATATATAAATATATATAGAGAAACTGCCAATTTGACAAACCTCACTAGTTAGGTGGTAAAGTATGTGCGTACTTTAACTTGGTGCAGAGATGGAAGAACTATTGAAATTCTACCTTTAAGAACAGAAAAGAACATTAATTCAAAATAGTTTATATTCAAATGTAGTCCTACTGTTTTTAAAATGCCTAGTTGTAATTGATTGAAGCATTTAAAGCTTTTCTAAATTACTTTGTATCTTGTCTTTGCTTAATTATGACAAAGAAAATCTGTCTTTATCCTAATATGTCCATTTGAGGTTTGTTCCACTTGTTCCTTCTAACCCTAAAAGAGCAATTTACCAAAATCATAGGGAAGTAAAGTGTTGAAATTACAGTTTAAAAATTTCTTTTCCTCTAAAATTAGAGGTAAGAAAACCACAGAGTGGAGAAATGAAAATCACTGGTTGTCTCCGATTTAAGCCAAATTTTGCTTTCTTGTAAAACTCATACCAAGAAAACAAAACCGAAGAAAAAAAGACCCATAAACCACCAGTGATCTATAACATTTCAGAGACTAATACTTTCATCTGAACCAAAGGACTATCAATCAGCATTATATCCTTTGAAAAACAAGAAAGGGGAGAAAAGAGGAAAGGGCAGGAAGAAATGCCAGGTGAAAAAGTCTCCACAAAACCTCCACTGATATCTTAAAATATCTTTCACTCTCCTCATATTGTCCCCAAGTCACTTTCCCATGGGGCTCAGCAGACTCCAGAAGTCACAGCTCTACATTTCAGGCTTGAGGAAAGATAACTACATATGGGTTAAGGTAATGAGTTAAATGCTGGTCTCCCAAAACGCATATCCATCAAAACCTGTATATGTGACTTCTTTGGAAATAATCTTTACAATGTAATTAAGATGAGGTCACACCAGACTAGGGCAGGGCCTAAATATAAGGACTGGTGGTCCCATACAAAGAGGGAAATTTAGACACAGCCACTCATAGAAGGTGGGCAGCCATATGAAGTGAAGGCAGAGGTGAAGGTGAGGCAGGTACAAATTGTGGAATGCCAAAGATTGTCAGCAACCACCAGAAGCTAGGAAGAAAATAGAAAAAATCCTTCCTAGGAGTCTTCAAAGAAAATAGAGCCCTGAAGATACCTTGAATTTGAACTTCTAGTGTACAGAACTGTGAGAATATATGTGTGTTATTCCAAGCCACTCAACTCATAGTAATTAATTCCAGCAGCCCTAAGAAACTGTTTTGTCCAATCACAAACCTTTTGGGATATACCTACAAATGCTCTCTCAGAAGGCCAGACAAGTTTTCTGGCCCCAAATTTTCCAAGCCCCATCAGGTGAGATTCTTTAGAAATGGGGCCCAGGGATCTTCACTGTAAAAAGTAGCCCCAAGAGACTTTTATGTGCCTTGAAGTTTGCAAAATGATCAGAGTGTTTTCACAGTGCCCGGTTTCTTGCAATTTTTCCCTATGCACCCGTTGTGGATTATCATGTAGCGCAATGGAGGAGCCCTAGAACCAGACAATCCTGTTCCCACGAACCTCCAGACAAGTCACTTTAAATCACAAGGGTTTATAACTCTTGGAGGCACCATGGAGGTACCATGAGTTTATTGAGAGGAGAAAATAAACCCATACAAATAAGGCATCTTGCATAGAGGAAGTTATTCATGCTGAACTGGTGTTTCTTATTTTCCCATTTTATCTCAAGTAAAAAATTTGTTTCCAAATATGGGCGAATGGAACTATGTAGGTCCTTCACATGGAGCTACACACATTCTCAGCCGTTCTTTTCATTGTTTATTTTGAGGCAGGGTTTCGTTGAGTTGTCTAAAGTGGGCTCACACTCATGATCCTCCTACCTCAGCCTCTCAGAGCTCTCAGATTACAGGCATGTACCACCACACCTGGCTTCAGCTAAAATTCTTGTTGTATCACACTTTCTTAGAAGAAAATTGGAGTAGATCCAGAGTCCTAATAAGAAAACTGCAAAAGGAGCCACTATCGTTTACTGCATACTCGTCATAGATCTTTTGCACACTACCAGTTTTAAGTGGGCCTTATTATTTCACCTTACAGAGGGAAAACTGAAGCTCAAAAACATTAAACACCACAACTAAGATGTAAGAAGCTAAAACCCAGGTCAATCTCATTACACAGCCCCTCGTCTTAGTCTTTATGTTATTCAGCTGTGCATGCCTAGTGTCTAGAAGGGAAAAGAATACCAAAATATTTCCTCTAGACTTTCCTAGGTAATGAGTTCATCCTGTAATGTAATCCACATTAATGTAGCATTAACCTGTTGGTTTGCATTGCTGTATGTAATTGCACCTTATTTTTTATGTAAGACTTAACATGGATGGCAGAAAGAAAAAAGAGAAGAAGAAAAATCCCTGGATAACCCCCTTGTTAGTTAATAGTTTCCAAAAAACCAGCAGCATCAGTGCTACTTGAGACATTACAGCGGCAAAGTCTCGGGCTCTTCCCTTGCAAAAACATAACATGCATTTAATAAGATTGCCCAGGTATTCCATATGCAAGTTAGAGTTTGAGAAGACTTCTGTTTATTTGGCACAGAAAGTCCATAGCTGCAAAATGGACCTAGCATGGCTAAATCCACCACTATAGACAGGTTGCAGTTATTTATCTCAAGAATAACAAATCTCTACTATGATCGATGTGTGTGAGCAAGGAGGTAAAAAAAAAAAAAAATGCATAGAAACAAAGTTGAGGCTATTCCATGGGCCAAAGTGAAAGGAAAGGAAATAAGGCCTAAAATGGCTTATGTTAGAACCATCTGTGATTCAGAAAGTGAATCCGAAAATAGGATCAGAGCTATTTCAATGAGCAAAATTAGATTCCAGAATGGAGTTAGAAACATGGGAAGAATACACATGGGCCCAGTCCTAGCACAGAGCTGAAAGGACTTATGTAACTGGTGAATGAAGTCAGAATCAGCAAATAATAACAATGACAGCTACCATTCATTGACTACACTCTATGAGTCACTAAGCTCAATCTATGATCTGCGTGAGCTCATTGAATCCGCTCAACAACCCTGTGAGGTTTTCAGTAACGGAAGAAGTAGAGGTTGGGTCTACTTTTGCATGATAGCGTCAGGCTAATTAGACAGAAGTTGGTTTTGGATCTCCAAAATACTTGATATTTCTTCCTACATACCAGCCGAATTGACAAATTAACCTTCCTTGGGAGAAATAACATCTAGAATATTTCTCCACACATAAAACCTCAAATACAGTAAAACCAGTCTCTGAACTGCAAATGGGCACAAGAGCACACACTTGATGTTGAGCTGGAGAACAGGCACACACAGGGGAGGTTCAGTGAACGCCCTCTGTCCCCTCCAACCAACAGGCTTGGAGACAGAGGGCTACTGCCCTACTCCCATGTATACAAGGAGCCACGCCGCAAAGCTCTAGACTCGAAGCACCACTAGGAACAAGCAGTTCCATTTATGAGGACTGAACAACAAACAGACAATGAGAGAAGGGAAGAGCAATGCTTCTGGAAAATAAGGCCCCCACGCTCACAGAATAACTACAAGTGTCCATCAGCACAGCCATGATGGTGTTCCTGCCATGAAGCACCCACCTCTGTGAGCCTCTGTCCTTCTCTGAGTCTGACATAGCGGTCCATTCAGGGTTCCTGCCTCTTAATGTCACTCATGAGCAATTCACAGCCACGCTTCATTTAAATCCAGGACCTTTGAAAAGCAGTTCTTCTAAGAAACTCATCCACAGAGTCTTCTGTGGGTGACAACAAATTTTGTAACACAAATCTTTGTCACAACAAATTTTGTGTCCTCGGCTTTACCAAGCCAGATCACATGCATTTTACACTTGATTAAAACACCAGAGGGGCTGAAGATTTAGCCCAGCCATACAGAGCCTGCTAGGCAAGCGCAAGGTCATGAGTTCGATTCCCAGTACCAGAAAAAAACAAAAATCAAAACAAAAAGAAAATACCAGAGCAATGCCTAAGTATCTTATTTCCACTTTTTCTATTGTTCCAATTTATAAATGTCTAGTTTTCCTCATTCCACTCATTGCTTAGGATGCATGCTTAGGATAAATGTAAGGACGGCTGAAATAACAAGTAAGAGACTTGGAATCTAATCCCATTTTGTCACTAACAAGTGCCAAATCATTTGTAAATTGTGATCTCTCTAGACATCTGGTTGTTTGCTTGATTTGCCTGTCATTATTATTTTGTTAATCAAGGGGGTCAGACAAAGGTACAGTTGTTCCCTGATTGTGTCAGCTTGAGAAGTTTAGAAGCTTAACTAAATTGGCTCAGTAATTCTACACCCTACGGTGGCTCATCACCCAGATGATATAAAAGGGAAATGAGGAAGCACAGAGGGGCTTCCATTCTTTGGAGGAGCTCCAGTCTTCATCTTCAGCTTGGACGTCGTCTCCTGGCTTCCAGTGCAGACTCTTCGGCTTCCGTCTTGGATCCTTCAGCCTTCCAGTGTAAACTCAACAGCCTGCCATCATGGAATGCTGCGGTGAACTCCAGACCTTGGGCTGAATCCTTCAGTCTCCAGTGTGCAGACACCCTCTGCACACTTCCTCATCCCACTCTATGGCTGACCATCTTAAACTAACCTTGTAATTTCTTATACACTTGTATACATCTGTTTCTCTAGTAAAACCCTGACTGATACAGAATTTAGTACCACAGAAGTGGGGTTGTTGCTGTGACTATACCTGACTCTGTGGTTCAAGAGCCTCTGGAAATCATTTGTGGGAAATGTTTGGAAAGGTTCTGAGATTTTGCCTGAAAAAGACGCACTAGAATGCCTTTGGCTCTTCTGTATGAGAGATCTGGCAGGACTCAGAATCCCAGAAGGCTGATAGAAATCCTGCCTGTAAAGACCGGGTTTGGGAAGTTTCTGCTGGGAAGAAGGACGACATTGGTTGCTGGACTCCAGATGATGTGTGTTACGGTTTGGCAGAAAGTTTGTCTTCATTTTGTTCATGTCCAGAGACATTGCCTGAGACTGAGATTATGGGTGGTGGACTAATTAAGCTGGCAGAAGAAATTTCAAGGCAGTGGAATGTTGAGGTAGTGGCATGGCTATTGTTGGGGGCTTTTAGGCAGATTCATGTTGCAAATCAAGAGCAAAGAGCCCAGCAGGATGATTTAAAATGTTGTGAGTTTGGCCAGAAAGGAAGCTCCAGTACAGTAAAGTTGTGTACTGGAAATATAACTCTGAGGAGATCTTGACTGCTGAGAAGGGACAGGAGACTAGAAAAGATGGCCTGAGGGCATCACTAGGAGCAGGAAGTCTCCAGCATTTGCAGCCTCAAACCTGCAAAGATGAAAAACTTTGCTTTGAGGGGAAAGCCACACAGCATCATGTTCCAGAATGGTGGTGGCATAGAGAATTTGTTCCTCAGAATCAGGTTCAAAGTGCTCAGTGGTCCAGGCACTCAACCTCTACAGCGGAGAGAGAGAAGAAAGTCTGGCTACTGCTCCAGTTGGCAGCAGACCTTGGCATCATCCTTGGGGTGCTGGTTTTAAGCACATGCAGAATGCGGGAGTTCTGAGGTTAAAAGGGCTCCCACCTAGATTTCAGAAGAAGGCCTGGGAGGCTAGGCAATGTGCCTCTGAGAGGACAGTGTGTGAAGCTGTGAGTGTGAAGCCAAAGATGCAGTAGAGACCCCATAAGTTTTGAAAAGCCAGGAATGTGGATTGTCTGGGAAAAGCTGCAAGAAGGGAGCAAAGTAAGCCCAAGAGAGAAGCCATGGGAGCTACAGCCACCAGAAGTGCCATAGATGTGGAGCCACATGGAGCTCACAATTTGCCACAGATTGCCTTGGACACTAAATGTGTAACTACAAGACTTAATGTTTGCCCTGCTGGATGTTGGACTTCCTTTGATCCCAGTGCTTTGTATCCCCCTGTTTGCCTTTTGGAATGGTAATGTTTATCTTGTTCCACTGAATGTGGGAAGTGTGTAACTTTTCATTTCTACAAGGGCTCACAACTAAGAGTTTGCCTTCAATGTCAGAGGAGACTTCGGCAATGCTGAAGCTGCTAGGACTTTGGCAACTCTTGGAGATGGACTAAAATGCCTTTTGCTTAGAGGGATGTGCATGAGTCTTTGAGGGGCCAGGGGCAGAATGTCACGGTTTGTGTCTAGATGTCCCTCCAATGCCTCATGCAGGGTGGATTTCTAGAGTTTTTGATTGACTCATACTCCAATGGAGTTATGGGTGTGAGTGCTACACCCACCTACCCTGGGTGTAGCAGGGTGGGTACTCCATACAATATAAGGGAGTGACAGAGACTTACTTGCTGCTGCTTCTCTCTTTTGCTCTTGCTGCTTTTGTAGTTTTCTGCTGCCGTGAACAGTTGCCCTCTGCTGTGTGTGACACTCTGCCTTGGAGCCAGCCAAGTATGGACTGAAACCTCCACAAACTGTGAGCTAAAGTTTCCTTCCTTTCCTTCCTTAATTTTGAGCATTGGATATTTTGTCTCAGCAATGACAGAAAAGTTAGCAAGACAAAAGGTATCTCCTAAAATCTTTTCCAGCCATAGTAGATGAATGCTAGAAGTAAATTTATCAAAAACTTGTAACATTTTCTAAAGCTTTCACTGTTACATAATTGCTAGCACTTTACACTCATTCTGTTATTCCACCAACAAGTGTGCAGCATACAAAGCCACGTAGGAAAGAAGTGCCATTGTTCCCATTTTACAGATGTGGAAATCAAGGTCAGAAAGTTAAAGTCCTTTGCCTAAAATCACAGTCAATATGTAAAGCAGCCAGAATTGAACAGCAAGCATGTGACTCATATGAGCATTAGTTTAACTGATCACAATCCACTCTTAGGATATAATGTATGAGACTAGGCTGACATACCTGAGGTTACACTCCCTACTTCCCCCCAAAAGTACATTTTTTACTTCAGTCTCATGATTATCTTTAATATGATGGAACTATGATCCAAATAAATATTTGCAATTATACCTTCCAGTAAACCTAGCCCAATGTCTTTACAATGGCAGGGAGAGACAAAGAAAGAAAGAAAGAAAGAAAGAAAGAAAGAAAGAAAGAAAGAAAGAAGGCAAGCTCCCATAGAAGTTGCCATCCTATAAAAAGTAAGCTCCACTGAGTGGTTCCAATACCATATATGTCCAAATCTTCTCACTAGCCTTTTACAAAGATGTAGCTGAGAGACGGAATTTGTTATTTCTCCAAGTGAGACCAAGTTCTTCAGAGCCCTTTAAGAATAAAATTTTATTTTGATGAAAAGAAAAACAAATCATTGCAATTCCTAAAGAAGGACTTCAGTTGCTTTATAAGAAGAGTACATATAAATAACTTCATTCTTACTTTTAAAATCACATTATAGAAATTTGGGTGTTTTAGTCATCTTCTAAAACACATACACACACGTAAACCTCAAGCCAAATGCACAACATGGACTTTATAAATCTAAAATGTAAAATGTCATACAAATATTCCCTCATAAAAAAACGGTTCTCATGAATGCATCTCAACTATAAAAAATAAATAAGAACCTCAGACATTTCTGTTATAATTATATGTTCGATTTTTAAAAAATTAACTCCTCCTGTCTTTGATGGATAAAATTAATTTTGTTGATGTCACCAGCATACCTTTTCTTTTTCATAGAAAAAGTTATAAATCATCTCTCTCACATGTAGATGTATGGATTCTCATGTAAACTAAAAGAGTCACACAGAAAATCAACAACTCCTTTGACCTAGTGCTCTCACTTTGGGGCATTCATCTCATGTATAAATAAAAGACAGTTGAGAAAATATAGACAAGAGTATTAGTTGTAGCATTGTCACTACTTGCAAAAAGTGAAAATAACTATCGATTAACAAATGAAAATAACTATCGATTAATAAGATGAGGTATACAACTAGTATGGAATAGTACATAGCTTTGAGAAAGACCAATATGGACTAACCTAGAAAGAGGCCTACACGCTACTATTATGCACTAAATGTAGATTGCTGAAGAATGTTAAAAATAATCCTACTTTGAGTCCGAAAAATCAAAACAAGAGTTTCCATATAGGCATGGACATTCTCTATATACATAAAAGTTTGCTTAAACGCACATGACATTTAATACCAGCTCCCTACTGGAGGACATGTACAAAAAATTGGGAGGAAGAAGACTAAATTTTGTAAATTTTGCATATCTCTATTGTCTAACAATCAGCATGAATTAGTTTTGCGGTTAAAGCAAGGGAATTGCCTAATAAAAGTTTGAAAATCAGCAGATTTGAGAAGTAGTCTCCATCTTTGGGTATCAAAAAAGCATGTTCACATTTTTAACATAGTCAGTAGCAATGTAGGACTAGACAAAATAAACCTTTTTTCTGCTGTAATTGCTGTGATAGAAGAAGCCTGGAGAGTTCCTGGTCTGTCTCATCGTGTGAGGACAGCCCTTCTGATTCCTTGCAGTCAGATGGTAAAGCTAGATAACTGGACGATTTCAGGGCAGAATGCTTCCAACCCTGGTGCTGTACATCAGGAGTTTGTCTTGCCTAGATAACACACCGGAAAGATCAGAGAAAACAGAAAGCATCACTACTTATCACTTACTTCACCCTGTCTAGTTGAGACTAGATTTGCTTCTTGCCCCGGCAGACATCAGAAAGCACACTCCACGTTTGATCTGCCCTTGATGCTGTCTGGCTGTCACAGATGGAGTAACATTTTTTCTGATCTAGGAAAAGCATAAATTACAGTCCCAAAGAGCATTTTTATATACTGACCACTTCAAAGAAGTGTATCACCAAGCTTTTCACAAAAGCAATTTGTTGTCCAATAGAGTATCAAAATGTGCATTGTTTTGAATTTTCTCTATTTTGCTTCCTGCCTGTTTATCTAAGTATAAAATCCAACATGGTGTCTGAGAAAATAGACCAAATCCAGAGGCCACTGATAGCATTACTCCTAATCTGACTTTTTTCTCACCGAAGTACAGATTCCTTTGGTCACTGACCCTTGCTCACTGGGACAGACCAAAATGAGTAATTTTTCCCTCAGCCTTAAGTTGCAAATAATGCCAGCTAGCAACAAGACTGCTTCACGTCCAGGCTCCCGTGGGATTCATGTGAGAGGTCACAGGCTGAATGAAATTGCCTTTTACAGGAAAGCCGTAAAACACTTTCCAGGGGAATATTGCATTGAAAATGTACAGCTCATTAGAAATGGCCTACAACTCATCCCTCTACGGCAGGCAAAACTATATTATTTTCACCCTAAAATCATTGAGAGGCAGTCAACACTTAGGCCATCCCTCAGGCCACAACAGGCCACACCGAGTTTCTTAATTATGCTCTAGGATCATCAAGGTATGTGAGTAGAAAACCATTTCCTCCATTACTCTAGCTGCCCACATATACACGTTTTGCTACTTCTACCTATTATCCCTCTCAGTTTTCTCCTCTCAGCCAAATATGAGCCCAGAAGTTTTCTCACAGGAGTTTCAGAAATTTCTCTCAAGCTGATATTAATGGGCAAAGAGTTCTCCATGAAAACTGTATCTATTTCTATTTATTTTTCTTTCTTACTTTTTTCTACAATCCGTACAAAAACTAATAATTGGAAAAGTGTAGGAACATATGAATTTAATAGTACACTTTTCAAATACTTGAATCCTAATATTAAGAAGGTTAGGTATTTGAGAATATATTTTAAAACTCCTCTGTAGTCTTTTTCCCCTTACTCAAGGCAACAACTGTTACATATTATACTCCTGCTGCCATCTTGTGGGGATTGTTGGAATATCTCTTTCATCCTCCAGCCTCTCCCGAGCCTCTTTATGTTTTTAGTTTTGATTTTACTATCCTTTAGAAGGATACTTACATTCAAATCCTAAGCTCTCCCTTCTTTAAGTGGGTAGTGAGATGACTAGAATCACGTTTCAGAAAAAAAGAATTGATTTTTTAAAATTCCTGTCCTGCATGCAATGTATTTCTTCTTTTCTCTTTATATTTCCCTTGTTCATCTACCCCACCATTCCTTTTAATAGCATTTTTAAAAACTCATTGTTATCTTTTGGATTGACTTCATACAAGGAAAGAGAATACAGATGAAGGAAAAATAAATCTGCATTTTCTCAAAGATTTTACCTTTTCAAACTTTTTCCAAATCTTACTTACTAATAATTTCTTTCTTACTAAGAAAGAAAAAAACAATTATGTATTTCTGGCTATGAAATTGTGTCTGAGAGATGGGAAGATGCATTGCTGTAGAAACAGTCCAGGAAATGAGTCCCCAGGGAGCCCAGGCTGGGTGCCACAGCACCCTTTTATTATTCCTGGGCATTTCTGACAGTCTAGGGAGACACCATAAACTGGGTAGAATCAAATGTTTTCTTAAGAAATACTCACGTAACTCTTAGCTAGGCTGACATTATCAATGCAAGAGTGTATCTTAGCAAAGCTATCATCTCAACAAAGTATGTTCCCACTTTAAGCCCCAAAGACACTGACAGACAACCACGTAAAACATCACCGTGGGTATAGAGAGAACACACTTAGAAATCTCCAAAGCAGCGTAAGGAGAGCAAAAAATTAATGTGACCATGTTTTATTTCCTGTTGAAAATGACTTTAACACAATCTTTCCCAGACCTCTGTGTACCCATATCTATGTTATGCATGATCTGCATTTTGTACTTTTTTTAAAATCTTTAAGCCTTTAAAACGCCCTTACTCTAAGCAATACAGCTACGCAACATGGATTTGATGGGATGAGTTCTGTGTTTTCTTTCCATGTTTATTAATATATCCAAGTAGTATTATAAAATAAATTCACTTACATACCACTTAGAGGGATTCCTGTGCCACTAAAATATAAACATCACACCTGGGGAAAGTGTCATTTTGAAATATAGGTGCTGAAGAAGTATAGTTTGTTGACTGCAACAACCTTTATTTATAAATAAGTAGTTTAAAAAGTTGCAGCATCATCATTCTGGTTTTTCAGAACCGTAGATCAGATCAGAGGCTCTCTAACACTTTGTCTACAGTCACGCACAAGACGGACGATATTCCCATGTGCAACATGAAAAGACATGGCTGATGGTGCATTATGCGCAATTTCCTGCCATACATCTGCACCCTCCCAGTCCAGAAAGCCAATCAGCACGTAAGTAAACGGCTATCCCTGGGGAAATGCTTGTGAATGCACTCAGCCTTGCTTTTTAAGAAACAAATAATTCATGAATTTAAAGTTTTTAAACCAGTATTTACTCATATTAACCTTACAACTCATCAAATACACACCATCGTATTATAATTCCGCCACTGAAACCTTCATGAGTGCCACACAGACTCTCAGATCAGAGTGAGAATTTTAGAGTGGTCTTATTCTTTGAAAGGACACTGAGTTGGATGTGAACCAGTTTTACTTTCTGAAAAGCACAAGGGGGTCTTTCTTGTGTGGAATCTATTCTAAATAAATACTGCTCTTACCTTTTCTCTGAAAAGTAGCATGTGGGAAAAGAGAAGTATGTTAAGTGAGGGTTCTATTTGGCTGGAATTTTTACTGTAAACAGACTTGGTATCTACTCAAGGGTTTAAAACTTAAGACATAAAAAGAAAATTTCTATTTTGAGAATTTCTAGCATATGTAGCCAAGTCCACTGGTGACCATGTGATATGTGAAGTTAGTATTTCCACACCTTGTGGGTAAGGAAAAGCATTAAGAAAAATAATAACATTTACCCAAAGGCTTTAGATTTGGTTGTTAGACAATAATAGTATCATCTCATTGGATACATAGACCCAGGAATAGTTTAAGAGGTAAATACACAAATATTTTTAGGAACCCTATAGGGTTTTGGAGCAATATTTTTGCAGCTTTTGAGGTCAGAGTATTCAAATAAAGATGCATCTGAGGATTTCAAACACATTTTAAAGTGCTCTCTAAATTAGACTAGAAAAGAAAGATAGTCTGCATTAGCCACAAGACTAATAATGGAGAGAATAATTTAAGAGCTAAACTCACATAATTTCTATCATAAGTAAAAAGACTCCAGCTAAATTCTAATAAGGTAATTATAGATGTGTCTTACTGCTTTTACTTTTACAAATAAACATTCAGATGAAATCAGCACATTCATATTATTATCTTGCACACTAAGTAGTTAGCATTGTGTCATACATATTACAAAAGCAATCCAAGTCAAATCCCAAGATAACAAATTAAGTACTTAGAACTAATTCCCAAGAGTATATCAAGTCAGAAGGCAGCAAATAAAGGCTAAGCATGCACCTAGCCCATTGGATAGGACAAGTTACAGACAGCATTTTAAAACTTGCTAGTCAATATAAATTTTATATTGTTTGCATTTAAAATTACACTATATTCTAATGTAGTACAGGTTTCTGCTCTGTTCTCTTGTAATAAATAATATGAAAATATTTAAAATGAAAGCAGCATAGACTATCCCAAAGTTGGTGTTCCACCAATAATGTTGACCGAGTACCCCTGAGAAGGGTAAGCATTTTATTAAAAAAGAAATCTGTTGTTCAAGAACCACAATAAGTAACACAACAAAAGTAGTTCTATCATTCTTTATGTAATAAAATAAATATATTTAAAAGATATACACGTTGTGGATAGTCCAGCTATTTTGAAACATCTGAGAATAAGCTTAAAGTTTAGAGCAAAAGTTTGTTTGACCAAGAACTCTGCTCTAAGTTTGCTGTTACATGATTTCTACAAATAAGAAAATAGATCTGGCAGGGCTTACAGATGCCAAGTGAAAAGACAGAAAAACAGAAGACCTAAAAGACAGGCACAAAACACAGGCAGAGTCAAGAACAAAGGAAGGGATGCACCGCTTCAACAAGGGGCAACAAACATTGGTCCTAGCACCTGCTGACAGTGCTGGGCATGCACCTGATGCCGCTCATAAGCACCTGACAAACTATAAGATGTCATGATCTATTTTTTAGTAACAACCCAGAAAAGGAAACCCTCTTTTCTACAAGGAACTAACTGGAATCATCCCAGGAGAGTTTTATAGTAATAAATGCTCTAAAAATGCAAATTATAAATGGAATAAAGAAATTGGTGCATGTGTGTGCATATGTACATGTATATAGATGTGTATGTATGCAGATAAATATACATTCATATATATATATATATATATTTCTCTTTAAATTTTTTTGTTTCTTCATTTCTTATTGGAGGCTCAACAGCACAGCACACTAACAAAGGCAGACTCAAGGTCAGAACTCCTTGCTGACAATTCCCAAACTTGTGAGCATTCACTTTTGTGAAACAGGATAGGCTATCCCTGGTTTATCTCAGCACTCGGCACTAACTTCCAAGTGCTACAGGAAGCTTAGATAACAGAGGGTCCTGAACTCTGATAAGAAAACTCTCAATGGCAAATGAAAATAATTATCTGTACCCTGAGTAACTCTGAAATCTGAAAATCTTATCAAAAGAAAGGGTTTTCATGCACTCTCAGCATCTTTTACCCTGCATGGTGAGAGGGCAGGAAGAAACAGGCTCTGGGTCAGCAAAGAGAAACAAGATAGGACGTCATTGTTTTTTCAGGTCTGTTAGAAATAGTTTGGAGAGGGTTAAATCTCTAAAAGACATGTGGTTAAATGTAAACTTTCAACCTACCCATTACTGATGATTCAAGGGGAGTAAGAATTCTTGGTATATTGAAACTACATTTGGAAAATGTATATGACTCCAGAAGCAGAACAAATCCCAAATCAAAGTATCTTAAAAAATAAAGATAAACAGATGATAAGCCAAAGACATGAATTTACCAACTCTGGTACAGATGCAAAATGAAGAAATCTAGATTTTCCGTCTCATCTTATTTCTGAGATCCTCTGAAAAGTACTTCATGATGCCTTGTTAAGTTTTCTCCTCACTAAACTGGAGAGCTACCTCCCTCCTGTAGAGCTCTTACTGAAAGAATGCATGAAGTACTTATCCACATGCCTGTCCTCTCAAACCACACGTGACAAGACATAACGATGTTTACCAGCTGTTTTGCCTAAAAGTCCTCCCCATCTTCCCCAGTCTATCTCTTCCTAAAGTCTGGTCATAAATATTCATCATATGAGTCAACTAAATCACTTCCCTCTCCCCAAGGCCAGTTAGGATAGTATGATGTTAATCAGAAGGAGTGCAAAGATTAACATATTGATATACATTGTTAGCCAGTGACAGGAATGGTGCAGATGAAAAGGTCAGCCTGATGTCCATTGCAAAAGGCACAAGGAATCCAAAGGAAGGAATCAAGATCATTTTCACACCCTTCTTAATTGTATTGCTAATCAGTTCTGTCTCTACAATGAGAGTGAGCTACAGACACTGGGTGAGGAAGGAAGAGGAAAGACTGCTAAGTGACAATCCCAGGAGTAAGGCATCCTGAGGAAATGCCAGCCAGGCACTGCACATCTAAACTGCATGTGCTGGGTACAAGAACTCACTGGTCACTTTTTCAATAGGTCAATCTAGTTCTGACTGTATGATTTTTAAACCCTATTTTAATTTAGGACAAGTTCATTTCTTCCTACTGTGCAGAATGTCCCTATCACTCAGATACAACCAGCCCTATTTATTCCAAGACTATACAGTGTAGCAATGTATGATTTAAGCTTTAAAAATTCTGAGATTTAGGGTTCAAACTGGCCTATGATAGTTTCTGGCTGTAAGAGGGTGCACAAATGATTAAATTTCTCCTCATTTCTCATTCGAAAAATAGGAATACAGTTTAGAACTGTTGCAAGAAAACAATGAACTGCACAGGTAAATACAAGAGTACTAAGGCTAAGATTAGCTATTTTTATCCTTGCTATCATTCTGTTTAAGGCACTGTATATTTTCAACATAAGCAACCAATAATAATTGGTGCTGGGATGAGAATTCTTCTGGGACACACTAATACACTACTTCATTGAACCTGTTTATATCAAAATTAGGCCAAACCCCTTGATATAGTCTGAAGGTCAAACCAGCCCTGAATTGGATCAAAGATGTAAAAGGCAATGAGTTTTCTAGGGCATCCAGCCCAAAGCATCACCATCCCTGTGGAAAGAAGTTCAAGTTCTAAATGATCAACTTACATCATCAGGAATCAAGGGATTCATGACAAAAATAGCTCAAAAGTCTTTGGAATACAGTCCATTATTATTCCTGTAACAAATTAATATTGATTCTAGCCCTTGCTTATGCTAATTTAAAAATTGTGTTCAGTCCCCTGAGCACACACTATTTAACCAGGCAACCAAAAGAAGGAATTTAAGTGTGTGCGAAAACTTAAGGGAAAGTATTTGGGGCCATAGATAATTCTTGATGCAGAATGTATGCATGAAGGGGAACAGAAGTTCATAGACATCTATGTGAAATACTTGGAGTCCTTTGGCATAAAGCATTTTAAATATAAGCATAAAATATCATCACCATCATTGAAAGCAGCCCCCAGTTTTCAATGATAATCACTTAATCCCTAACGGGCATTTCTTAAGGGGTCTGAAAATGAGTACAGCAATAAGTTGGATGTTTTCTTTTTAAACACGATCATCGTATTGTACACTTGATACTTACGCTGAGAGCTCAGATCTTCCTTTTCCCTAGTATAATTTTCATCTAAGCATTCCTTGGATACTTAGATCATTCTTAATGGAGATTGTGCATTATACCCTCTGTGGACTCATGATAATCCAGCTAATTGGACTGAGTTGATTACAATAGTGTATGAATTCTCCTATTTCCTTCCACTATAATAAATGCGTAAGGTATTTTTGTCACCTATTATGTAAATGTTTTAGATTGCAAAAATTTTCTAAACTAATGTTCATAGGAAACAGTTCTTTTATTCTTTGCACCAAACAAACCCTTGTTTTCAAACTACATTTCTCTCCTTGTTAGTATAAAAACAGAGTGTTCTAATAAAGTTTGGAATGAACCTGTAGCACCAATAGCTATCATCCAAATTCTAGAGTTGGGACAACTGAATATTAGCTTTGCAATACAGCATTCTGTTCCAGTTCTGAGATGCCATCAAGACAGCGCAGCCTTTAACAAAACATCCGTACAGTGATGAATTACCTACTCCTCAAATCCAGCTATCTGAAAACTTAGACAATGTATTTTTATTTTGAAAGCATCTTGTTTGCTGTTAAATTTTGTATCTCAAATATTATTGCATTTTTTTTCTTGACCAAAATAAGGTGTCTAGCCAAAGATAGTTTAGTACTGTCTAAGCACTACCCTGAGGACCTCATTCCGACGGTTACTGTCCCCATATATTATAACTGTCAACATTCTTAAACACTAATGAGTCACCTTGCTGAAAATAAACTCCATGCTTCCATTTGAAACTATGAAACTAACCACTGAGTGGGAAAACGGTTAGCCTCCGTCCCACTGTAAATCAGGGAATAGAGGAAGTTGAAAAGTATTCGAACTACTCGCTTCCGTCACAAATATGCACTTGACCTCTAGCGCTCATGAACCAGGCTTGCGATGAAGCTTCCTACTCTTAACAGGAACTGTAAGGAAGCGGGTGGGGGTGAGAGACAGTGTAGGAAAAGGAGGATGTGTACAAATCAATGATCAGCCATTTCCCCCCAGGACATGTAAAGATCCCCTCTCCTCTTGAGATTTCTTGGGGAGAAATCTCTTTGCAAGCTGGCGCCTGAAAGAGCAGACTCTGGCAAGGCAGGTTTTTCTCCTGTCTTCACACCCTTGAGAAACCTACTCTCTGCTGCAAAGAAGTGCTGTTGTTCCGGAGGGGCTCAGCCCAGACACAGAAATCTGAAATTTCAAAAATGCGATAAAGCCCTAACCCGGCAGCCCTGGGAGGCGAGCAGCTGCCGGATGACCGCTGATGAAGTGGCTTCTTAAGGAGGTGGGCAGATTGATTCCAGCTGCCGAGCACGGGGCAGGGCAGCGGCCGCGGAATGCACAGCCCGGCTGAGGCAGACAGCAGCAGCTTCCCAAGCAAGGGCAAGGCCAAATATTAGCTGTTTGCAATCTTAGCCGGAGAGAAGGAAGACAGTGCCGTTGTTCCGTCCACCGGGGACTTTCAAGGCAGGTTGGGGCAAATGGTACTATTTGGACAGTGTCACTTGTAAGTGGAATGTGACTCAGGAAATCTGAAAGCCGTCCTCTGAGACGTCTGTTCAGAAAGGCTCTCATTTCCCAGGGCGAATCCTTCCGGATTCATTCTTGTTTTGCTTTCCCCAGCTTTCATCCTTCTAAAAGTTTCCAATCTACTTCTCCTGGACCCTGACCTCTGCCGTTCTCCTCTGCCCACCCCCCACTACGGTCAGTACACGGGAGAGTCCCGAAGCACGTAGGAGGGGCCCCTGTGCCGGAGCAGGGCCCGTGAGAGCCCCGGGACTGGGCTGGACGGGGCCCGATGAGAGGACAGATTTCAGAAGAGCTAGCCTCAAAGTGAGATAGTTTAGGAGTCCCCAGAGGGCCCCAAACTCAGACACCAAGTGATCTCAGAGGAGGGAAGGGGTAAGAGGTAGGCGGGCATGAAGGCCAGCCTAATGGAATATTCAATATCCTGAGAAATGCACTTTCGGCCCTGCACTTCCAGAGACTAAAAGCCAGTAATGGGCTTTGGAGTCTGCACTTCCTCTCCCTAATGTCCAGAGGCGCTTTAATGCTGCAGCCATCGATCCGCCTTCTCCGGTGAACGGCGAAGTGAGTGCAAAAGCTTCCTACTTGCGGCCAAAGTCCGCCCAGCCTCCTCCGCACACCCCAAAGGAGCGACGCGCAACTTTGAACTGGCAGAATTTGGCTCTCAAAATGCCCGGGAGGGGAAGGGAAGGAGCCTGGAGGCGCCCAGAGGCACAGCCCCCGCCCCCTTTCCTTATCCCAACTTTTCCAGGAGGGGATTCATGACTAAGAAAAAGAGCTCACTATCCACCTGGGGACAGGGCTGATCAGTCGCCCCAAGTCTGCTTCAGGTACAAGGTCACCTAGCAACCTGCGAGCCCACAACAACCCGAGGGGTAGCACTTCTGGAAGGGACACACACAGAGACGAGCATCCAGAAAGCGGGGTTCTTTGCGATTTCTTGCTGACTTTACAGCTGTCTTGACTGTCACCCGGTGAACAAACCTCCCCCTCCCGCCCTGCGCTGGAGGTTGGATCCCGCGGTGGAGACGAGCCCCTGCCCCGCCCCAGCCCCTGGCCCTGCGCTCTGCACCCAAGTTCGAGCACTGGACAAGTACAGTTTCTAAAAGGAACTCAACCGCGTGCAGCCGCCTGGCGCCCCTCCCCAGGAGAACTCCCGGAGCTGCCCCTCGGCCGGGGTGGCCTCTGGGTCGCGCTCCGGGCCCCGGGATGGGCAGGGTCCAGCCCCAGCGTGGGCGCCCCGGCCGAGGCGCACAAAGGACAACCGGCGCGACTGCAGCCCGTGCGGAGCAGCCCGGTTAGCAGGAGGGAACAAACTTTCCGCGGTCCGGTCCCCACCCCCACCCACAGCGGCGCGACTCCCCGAGGAGCTCGCCTTTCCCAGCCCGGCGGAGACAAGCACAGCACGTGATGGCAGAAATAAAAATAAACACTTCTCGTTCCCGGCCGCGGGCCACCCCCACTCCGCGAGCCGCGCGGAGCAGGGGGCGCCCCGCCGCCCCGGCCGCACCCCCGCCCCGGCCAGCAGCGGTGGCCTGCGCTGGTCTCCGCCGGGCCAGCGCCTACCTTTCCGATTTGGTGAACTTCCGGAACGCCTGTCGGAGGTCGTGGAAAGACCTGTAGGTCTGCGGCTCGGCGGAGATGCCCTGCGCCCGGGTGGTCCGCGGGCCGATGTGGGTGGAGGGCACGGGCAGCACCGACTGGCATTTGTGCAGCTTCCTTTTCAGCTCCTGGATCTCCTCCTCCTTCTCTGACAGCCGCTTCTCCAGCTCTTTGATCCTCTCCTCCTTGAGCATGAGAATCTTGGCAAAGTCTTCCTCCAGCTCGCTCATTTTCTCCCGCAGCCCCTCTGCGAAACTTTTTCTACGGCGGCGGCGGCGGCGCGAGGAGCGCGGGGCGCGGGGCGCGAAGTCCGAGCGCGAGGACGCGGCCCCGGTGCCGTGCGGGGCGCCGGCTTCGATCCCTCCCGCTGAATGGACTGCAGGCACCGAGGGGAGGATGAGGAGCCTGAAAGCGATGCAGAGCAGAGGCAGAGTGCTAATCCCTAGCCTCTCCCGGGAATAGGTGATTATCTTTCATTGAGAAGCCAATTAGAGCTGCCCGGCCTCCCCTGAGACCCCCTCCCCCGCCCCGGCCCGTCTCCGTGAGAACGCGCGCGCCCCCACCCAGAGCCCCGTCTGCGGCCGGGTTGGAGCAGAGTCTGGTCTCACTCCATCACGCAAGACTCACTCTTCCACGCTATATGGTACCAAAGGAAGGGAGTGGGATGGGTGGGAGGGGGGAGCTTATGCCACTTGATCCTTGAAATACCAACAATTACCATGTGATCTGGTGGATGACGCAGGGCTTGTAACTGGATCCTAAGGAGTGTGTGTGCCTCCGTGTGTGTGTGTGTGTGTGTGTGTGTGTGTGTGTGTGTGAGAGACACTGCCTAAATATTAAACTGTCTTGAGACAATAACCTGCAGAGATTCATCTTTGTTTTTACTGTTTACTTCCTTGCCGCTCAGTTGCCTAGGTTGATTCATAAGATAACAGCCAGCCTTGTGTGTGTGTGTGTGTGTGTGTTTCTTCCTGTGAAGTCCTGACATTAGGACTCTAGGTAACAAGAATGACAGGGCAATAGTAGTTCCAAGTTTTTTCAGTTTAAAACTTTACTGGAAATTGTAAGCTACATTTGTTCCAGGGGAAGTGGAATGAATATATGTGAAGCCAAATGTTTACCGAAAAGAGAAAGGCCATGCGTTGATTATAAAAGTTTAAGAGTATAAATTTTAGTTAATCTTATACAGTTTTGTAGATTGAGCATCCAAGTTATATCACATATCTTTTATGGTTCTGAAGGGGCCACTGGGCACGGAGCATTTGAGTGCCCCTACCTGAGGGAAGAAACTGCATCCCTAATCATCTGAGCTTCTTCCTTACCTGAGCATCCACCACTTGCCCTATACCAGAGGGATTATTTCACCTGTTTGATCCTACGTTTTTAAAATATGTGCTCTGTGTTCCAGAGAGAGCATTTTTCACATCCTAAATCACTGTTTACCAGTTTCTCTGGTATTTAGGAGGGACATACTTTCAGATAATTTTCAAACTGTTAGTAGTTTTTTAAATAGCTGCAACTAAGACGCATAAGGATTCTTTCTGAAATAGTAACTTTCCATAAAAGGAAAAATTAATGTATAATTATTGGCTATTTTCAAAAAATTATTCTACGTGGGCTGACACTATTAAGGAAAAACAGGTATAAAGTTTATAAATGAATTCTAAAGTGTATTTTATTTTGGAGATTTCTTTATTGTTTACTGTTCTATTCATCAGGTTAATTTATATTACAATTACTATAAACCACATCTGAATTTCTTCTTGGCTCCAAATACCCAAGTATGGCTATATCTACTTACTCATATTGGAAGAAAGGATTCTCTGTGTTGTGGGTGGTGACTGTTCTTTCCTTCTACTCTGTGAACAATTTACGCTGCTATAATTCTTTTAGAACAACTCCAAATACTTGGCACTTAAAAATGATGTATAAAAACTTTGATTGCACTCAAAAATTTAGGGCATAGTTTCAACTTTATTTTTGAAAAAAATAAAAATAGTTTTAAAATGACCCTTACAAGGTTTTTCCCAAGTCTTATACTATCTTAAGAAAAAATACTCAACTGTTTCTCCCGCTATTAAAAAAAATATTTAGACCAAGATTTCACTACATACCACAAAACTTTAAATTCTTCCCTCCTTTCTAAAATAAAACATATTTTTTAATAAGTCAATTTTGACTTAAATTGGAGTTAGTACCTGCTTATGTTAAATCTTGGTTGTTCGCTTTAAAATGTTTAATTTCAAACCCAAAGAAAGCCTGAGAAAGGCAGGCTGGTAGAATAATAAACATTGAGTTATTAAAATCATAGTATAGGAGTGCTGAGGTGAATTTGGAAGATGATCAAACCCAACTGCTTCATACTATCAAGCAGGAAAATGAGATTGTGGAGATTAAGTCTGTTACACAAGGACAGAACTTGAAATGCAAAACTCCCAATGCCATGACTGTGCTTTGACTCTAGCTGATCTAGTGCTCAAGGATGTGAAATTTCCTTTGTTGCTTACTTCTACGTTTGTAGTACTGACACTGTCAGAGCAGAAATATTAATGAAACCTTAAGACTTCTTTTTTCTTAAAGAAGGTCGCCATCTAGTGCCCTTGGAGAAATTTGCTAAATAAAAATCTTACAAAGTTGAAGTTATGTCCTTAAGTACCTGTAGCAGCATCTTCATGTTTCATATCTCAGAGAAATAAGGAAAACGTGAAGAAATTCGTATCACAGAAAACGTTTTTTAAAGCTTGATGTCTTCTGGCCACTGCATAGTGATGAAAACAATATTGCTACCTCACTATTGTTTAATATGTGCCCACACAGGGGCTGGGGATTTAGCTCAGCGGCACAGCGCCAGACCAGCAAGCACAAGGTCATGAGTTCAGTCCCCGATACTGGAAAAAAAACAAAAAAAATATAATAATAATAATAATAATAATAATAATAATAATGTGCCCACACAAAGCTTGGCCCTTTATGCGACTGGAATCCCTCCAGTGACTCTGTAATGTAAGTACGATTACTCAGTTCCATTGTACAGATAAACGACCTGAACCTTGTCCATCTTAAGTATCTTGCCATAGTAATTTTGTCCAGATTTGACCCCAGCTGTCACAATCCTTGTGTAACCCTCCTTCCAGGTGAAATTCATGAAACATGCACATTTCTCTGTGAGGCCGGTGACAGGCATGTTTTTGCTCATGGAGAACACATTAAGTTTAATATCCCATAAAAGTCAGATAATCGCTTTACCAAAGTGTGATGCTTTGAGATATATTATACATTTCACATATAATTTCAAATGTTTCTTACATTAAAAAAAGAATATGTGCTTTCAAATGTATCGCTGTCCTTTGTCTCCCTTCCTTTCTCCTCTCTAATAGGAAGTACTTTCTAAAGGAACTGAAAGTTAAATATGTAAGTAGTGTTTAGGGGAAATCCTATCCCTTAATCTGTGTCTGTATTATAGAGGACAATGGGAGGGTAATAGCTATTTAAAATTTTAAAACAATAATAAAGCTGACTGAAAGTCTGATATTTATTATCTATATTTTCTAGACTACATAGACAACGCCAAGGATAATATATTCTGTTATGATTTAGTTCTAAATTGCCCCCTAAATCTCATGTATTGAAAAGACCATTGGATCATGAGGGTACCATATTCATCAGTGAATTAGTCCACAGATGAAACTGCAGCTAAATGTGCTTTCAGGAGAAGGAGCCTAGTTTGACGACGTTCAGTGGGAGTGTGAGCTGGAAGGATATATCTCTGGCTCCTTCCTTCTCTCTCTCTGCTTCCTGACTGTCATGACATAAGCAGCTTTCTTCCACCTAGACCCTTCCACCATGCCATATCTGTGTTGGAGCTGGCTGGTCAGGGACTGAAACTTTCTGAAACTCTGTGGCAAAATAAACCTCTCCTTCTTCAAGTTGTGGATGTCAGTAGTGTACTTCAGCAGTAAGAAAATGATTAAGATACGTTCCTACTCCCCAAATATTCTATTGGTCTGAAATCAAACAAATGATTGCTTCATTTTATGTTGAGCAAGTGGACTGCTCCCATTGTCCCATCCTTGAATTAACACTGACCTTGGCACGTGTTGTAAGGGTCCAGACCAAAGAAAATGGTCACATGCAGGTTTCTTAAGCAAGCTCCACATGAATGATGGCAGAAGAGTGGAGAAAAGAGGTTTGCAGAGATGAAAATAATCCCATGGGTCCCACTTTTGGGAATGAATGGGGTCAACAAAATCTAAACAACCTCTCTATTCCTAGTACCTCTGCCTCCAAACACTTCTCTTGGTTGAAAAAATAGAAGTTCTTCTGAAAGACTGCTTAGAACACATTTCATATCAAGGGACACAACTAGTGAACTGAAAAAAGTACTAGATTTAGAACCAAAAGATCAAAAGTTCTATCTCCTTTCTGTCACTTCTTGAGCTGTGTGATCTTAAGCAAATCTTTTAACTTCTCTGGAATTCACTTTCCTCATTTTTTAAAAAATGAGCAGTTACCTAGTGTCTATTACCTTTATACTTCCACAGTGGGTCTGTGGAATTCCATTTTCTTTGTGGAATTCCATTTCCCTGTGGAATTCCATTTTGAAAATATGAGTTTGCCCCTACAGAGCACATCTATCCCAAAACTTCAGCTGGATTTAACATAATGAGAGAACAGTAAATTAAAATGGAGTCCAGTTGATCCCATACAGATTAATGTGCAATTTTTTGGTTAATCAGCATTTAGAGTGTTTTTAGCTCATTCTATATCATATACTAGATGTGGCTTCAACATTTTTTCACTTGAACTAGCCATGTTCTGGTGACCATAAGCTGTGGTTATGCCTTGGGCAAAAATACACCCACATCTTCATCAACCACCACACAGAACATGAAAATAATAAATGAAATATGCTCTCTTAATAAAATAAACTTCAACATTTGTTACATTACATTTATAAAATTTATGTAAGTTATCATAATAATAACATTTCAAAATATCCCTACAGAAAAGTATAAATGCTGTTTACAAGATAATCCTATTGGTGTAAAAAGTCTTCCTAGAAATTTTGAAATGTAAAACTGAACTACAAAGCAAGGACACAATATATTACAGAGCTTAAATTCAGGCTGTTAAAAGCCTTGGACTGGGAATATGGACACAGGGAAGTCATGTTACTTGAGGCTAATAATTTCACCTCCTTGAACCTCAGTTATCTGAATTATAAAGTGAAGATATGGATACTAAATTATTCTGCACCTAAATCCTCAAAGATCTAAGAAACATGTCATCATTTAAATGTAGCCCACACAAATAAATCGAAATGGTAATATAATCCTGCATTATTGACTGTGATGGGAGGGTGGTTTAGGTGGAGAAGAGTATAGGAGATACGGACAGCTTTGGTGGTGGTGGTGGGATTCGTCATGCTGCACTCATGCCCCCACTGTACATGAATCTTCCCCTAGCTCTTCAGACAAATACTAAGTGAAGTGCTCTTGTGAAGGGAGTTTGCAGATATAGCTAACATACCAAGTCATTAGACTTTAAGAGCATTATCTGGGTGGGCGTGCCTAAGTAAGTGAAATCTCAGCAGGATCAGGCTCTTTTGAGGCAGAGATTCCAGCATGACTGAGATATGAGTCAGAAGAAATTCTCTGGCTTTAATGATGGGAAATATCACATAGCAAGAAGTGCAGATTCATTCTGGGGCTTACAGACACAGCCAGCAAGGAAGTGGGGACCTCAGTCCTACAATCACTCGGAGCTGAATTCTGTCCCAACTACATAAACTGAAAAGAGGACCTTGAGCTTCAGGTAAGAATGCAGTATCACTGACACCTGGATTGCAACTTGACAAGACCCTGAGCAAAGAATCCAACCATGCTATGTCCAGTCTTCCCACTTCTAAACCTACAGATAATCAGTGGGTACTGATTTAAGTGTCTAAGCTTGTGGTAATTTGTTAGGCAACTAATAAACTACTCAATTACCATTCAAAATGAAGTCTATTAAAACTGCCAAAGGGGGGCTGGGGATTTAGCTCAGGGGCACAGCGCCTGCCTAGCAAGCTCAAGACTGTGAGTTCAATTCTTGGTACTGGAAAAAAAACAAAAACCAAAATAATAATAATAATAATAATAATGATAATAATAATAGTAATAATAAAAATGCCAAACATATTTTGTCACTCTCAGAAGTCTGATTTTTCCAGAGTCATTTTCAGTGAAACTATAATGCATTTCAAATGGATACTTGAGGACATAAATGGTAACTATACATTATGAGGGATAGCAGGGGTGGCAAACCGATGGCATACATGCCACACAGCCTACTTGTTATTATTGAAAATGCTAAAAGGTTTGCCATTCCCATACTAAAGCAATGGTAGTATGAATAGCTTTTTGAGTATGTCAAACTCTCTTCCACAAAAAATGCTTATATTTAAAGTTGTATATTATTCTAACTGACGTGTAAGTCCTCTCAATTGCAGGTGCTAAAAAGGATTGAATCCGCTCATTAAATTACCCCAGAACAGAAATGTTACTACAACTTATCTTGTGTAGGGAATTAGCTCTACGATCTTAGGCAAAGATCTTAGTGCACTAAGCCTTGGTTCTATCATGTATAAAATATCAATAACTCTCTTTTGTAGTATTATTTATTTTAGGCAAATGATTCAGTGGCTGGAATATACCTAAATGATCTTGGGTTATTATTGATTAAATGAATGCATTTCGATAGTTATACATGGAAATTTGGTCCAGATTCAAAATTAATGTCAGATATTTGAGAAAGTAGGGAAAGACTACAAATTCTTTTTCAAGTTTAGTTTTAATTTGATTTGATTTTTTCAGTTGAATTTTTAAATGAGGGAAATTGGGCTAATTTGCTTGAAATTTTAAAGAATAAATTCTTTTTAATAGGAAATACACATGCATGAAGAAATTTAAAGAGCAACAAGGAATATACAATGAAATGTAAGTCTTCCACTCATGCCTGTTCTCTGCAGCCATTTATTAGGGCCATTTTCCTGTGTAGCTCTCAGAAAGCATTCTATGTACTAGTAAGTATATTTGTCTATAAACACACATTTTTCAGAAATATTATTTAATACCTAGTTATATGCTAGCCTATTACAGTATTTAACCTAGAGCTATTATTTCCTGATTTTTAGGACTGTTAGTCAAATGCAACATATCATGTTGTACCACTCTGTGACAAAATGCTCAGTAACAAGGCAGGAACATTGCTGAATTTAGGGAATGTGTGCCCTTCCCTCACCTAGGTATTATTTATAGATTTTCTTTCCTTTTAAGAAAGCCAGGCATTTATTGTGTACTAAATATATTTAATAACTTCAGAATGGCATAGTATTCTAAGAACAAAAATCAAACATGATCAGGTGTGTATTTTTCTAAGGATTTTATGAAGTAAGCTCTGACCTTAGTCCTTCCAGCCTGCTTTCTGTTAAGAGAGACATTCATCTGTGCTTATCTCACAGTATTTCAAATTAACAGTTTCTGTGTAAAAATGTTAAACCATTGCTAGGCATAAGGAGCAGTCTATAAGTACTTAATAGCCCTTCAATCTTTATAACTATTTTCTTGGTCTCCAATTCAGAATTACGTAGTTCAGCTGTTCATTTTTACTAAATTGGATTCAATGAGGACACATTTATTCAGCAATAATTTTGTCAGAATGTCTAGACATTTATTACAAAAACAAATTAGAATTTCCTTTTATATTTTTTAAAAATAGTTCCACAGCTGTAGTATTCTAGGAGATATTAAGCCTACCATATTCACAGGTAGCATTTCCAATTTACCATGTTGGTTAGATTTTTTTAAATCAGCACTGTACATGGCCCCATTTTAGCAGCATAAATGAAGGAAAATGGAAGTAACATTCAAAACTTTCCCAGAAGAATTTTAGAGTGTGTGTTAGCTACCAGGTCTTCCTTTGCACTGAGAAACACTTTTGCTCAGCATGCTCTCCCTGCTACATGGCATCTTTTTCAGCTACCAAAGTCTGCAGGGAGCAGAGAGGCGTCAGAAAGACCAAGGATATTGAACTAGGAAGACACAGTACCCAATGTCCTTCATTCAAGTCTTTAGCTAATAAAGAGAGATCATTTTACAGTACATAAGGAAGCAGACATTACTCAGACTGTGGCTAAAACCATCAGCAAGTAACTCTGCCAGGAACACCTTAGGGTAACAAAAAGTGCTAGTGTATTATGGGTGTGTGTGTCTGTGTGTGTGCACACCTGTGTGTGAGTATGCACACATGTGTATGCATTTCAGTGACTGTGCATTTCCTCTAAATCCTTTGTCTAGCTTGAGTGCACCAGTCAAAAACCAATCTTTCTTTAAAATTATTCATTGAGAACATTTATAGACTTTAAAGAGTGGAAACAAAGGGATATGAAGAACACATGGGAAATGCCACAGGTTGGAGAAGGTTAGGCTTCAGTGTGTGACAATCAGTCAGGACCGACAACTTCTGCCCCTCCATAGTCAGACAAACTGATTTATCTTTTGTGCAAATGTCAAATTAACATTCCAGGGAAGATGCAGGAGAAGACCATTTATACCAGCAATCTTTTTATTGAAAATATTATGAATCTGGCATTGTTCCTTTGAAAGGGAAATTAAAAGTAAATGTTTGTGGTACCCAAGCAGATGTCCTTGGTTTCATGCATTCAGCAAATATTTTTGCTCATTTTCCTGCAGGTCATAGCCACTCTGCTGGACACTGATGATACAGAGATGAGGTAGGCAGAGTATCTGTCCTCAAGAAACTCAGGAGAGTGATTGCTAGGGCACTGAGGAGGAGAAACAAATGGGCAGAGCATGGAAGATTTTTAGGAAAGTGAAGTGTCTGGAATATTTGCTCTATATAATACTATAGTGGTGGTTACATGACATTATATATTTGTCCAGATCCACAGAATGTACAGCACCAAGAGTGAAACCCACCATGTATTTTGTAGTGCCAGGTAATTGAGAGGCTGAGGCAAGAGGATCACTTGAGCCCTAGAGTGTGAGGCTAACATGGGCAAAATAGCAAGAGATTACACCTTCTTAAAGAAAGGAGTAAAATCTCAAGTATGGGCTCTGAGTGATAATTCTAATATGGGTTTATCAGTGGTAGAAAGTGTATAACTCTGTTGCAGATGCTTATAGTGGGAGAGACCATGTCTTAGTTACTTTTCTCATTGCAGGGACAAAAATACCTGACACCCATTTGATCAATTTTGCATGCCTGTATCTGATAATCTGAATAACCACTTTGCAGATAACAATATATGATTTAACAATGATTGTTAATTTCCTATCATCTTGTTTTGAAATTTTGTATCATTTTTATTGCTGTTTTATTCTCTTTAAAGTAAAAAAGACAAGAAATAAACTTAAAAAACAGCTCACACCCAAAGTTAAAGGAGGAAAGATTTAGTTTGGGTAGCAGTTTGCAGAGATTTCATGCAATAATTGGCTGGCCCCAAGGTAGGGTTGCATATCAGATAAGTATCACAGAAGAGAAACAGTTCATGGTGGGCAGAAGGTAACAAAGCAACAAACTAGTGAAGAAGTAAGTCCAATCAATCTTAGCAGCTTTTTCTGCCCCTTCTATTCTCTGTCTAGGCTACCGGGCTTAGGGCAGGTGCCAAATCCATCAGTGGACTGATTTAGTAATCATACACACTTAATCCCAGCATCACACACTCTAGATTAAGCCATCTCTGAAAAAGCCCCACCTTGACTACATGAGGCTTTGGGAGGACATCTAGACACAAGCCCTAATAGGCTGTGAGTATATGAGGGCAAAGGTATGAGGGAAATCTTCCTTCTGACCAATTGTGCTATGATCCTAAAACTGCTCCAAAAGAGAAGTTAAATGAATAATTATATAACAAAACAGAAAGAAAGAAACTTGTGAGGATGCATGGGGAGCAGCATAGTGTTAGGGAACATGGATATGTAAGTGACTAACATGAAAAAGCAAAGAGGATTTCACCTTGGCTTTTTCCCAATGTGCTGTTTATATTACAGAGGAAGGAGAGTGAAAAGAATGAGGTGTGTATGTGCATGTGTGTGCTTGTGTGTGTGTGTGTGCATGCACACATACACATTTGGATGTGAAAAAACCAGAAAAGGGACATATGAATAAAAGTTACTAACCCTTTTATCAACTACAATAATTTCTAATGCTAAAAAGCAATTATTCTACACTTAGAAAAATAAAACTAATTAATATATAGCTCCCTGAATAGGTTTATCTGCAAATTCAAAGAAATCATAACAATACTTTTAAAACAAAAATGAGCTGATTTTTTTTATTTTTAAATTTATATGAGGCAAATGCTGTAAAATTGTGAAAAATGTTTGAAAAATAAATATTCTGCTCCTGTCTCATCAATCATTTAGTGTATTATACAATTGTATAATTATAATGCAAATGTTATCAGTCATAAGAAAATGGGTCAATAGAAAAGAACACATAGTATAGAAACAGATCCATATGTATATAGAATTATAGTTTATTATAAAAATAGTATTTCAGGAGAGACCCTGCTCCCTGCACCCCCACCATTGACAGAGTCTCATCAAGCCATAAGGGAGGGGAAAGACCTTGCCTACAGCACCTCCCCCACTGAGGGAGCCTTGGTGAGCTGTGCTGGGCCCACTGGGAGTGGAAAGACCTTGCCTCCACCACCAAGGGAGTCTTGCTGAGCTGCACCATTCCTCCTCCACCAAGGGAGTCTTGCTGAACTGCAAGGGAGAGGAGAGGCCACACCCACCATCCCTCTGCAATCACGGGAGCCTCTGTCCAGAGGAACCCAGGTACATGACAGGACTGGCAGCCAGCACGGCATGTGACTGGGACACAGCAACTGGCTTGTCCAGAGGAACCCAGGGAAATGTCAACACGAAGGAGCAAAGTGCAATCTCAGATGTCCAGCTCACTCAGAAGAAGTCCAGGAGACATCAACATAGAATAAACTGGAAGTAACACACCTGAAATTTTTGAAATGGCAGAACTGAAGTAAAGAAATAATTCCATAAAGCTATAGAGGAAATTAGATCAGAAATAATCTCTCAGGTAAAAAAAAAAAAAAAGAAAGAAATGGCAACCATAATAAAAGAATTGCTCATTATACCTAAAGAGGACATCAATAAAAAAATAGAGGAGCATAGGAAAATGATGGAAACCATGAAATGAAAAATATAGGAAAGAATTAGAAAGCATGAAACACATTCATAGAGATATCCAGGAAATTAAAAATTTCATTTAAAGCTGGCAAAACCACTTGCAGAAAACTAAAGACATTTAGACATTGAAGACAGGATTGAAGCTAGCGATCATGAAAGGGGAGATTTCTTAAAAATAACGAGGAACCAGAAAATAGTAATTAAACACCTGCAATATGGCACAGAAAAACAATGTAAGACTGATAGGTGTCAAAAACGTGGGAGTCAACTCAAAGGTCATAAACAATTTGCAAAATAGCAGAAAATTTCCCAGGTATGGGGAAAAAAATCTGACATACACCTAAGTGAGGCATGTATAATCCCGATTAGCCATAACCAAAGTAAATCTACACCTAGACATATAATAATCAAGATCCTGGAAATTCAGCAGAAAAAAAGATTATTAAAAGCTATTAGAAAAAAGAAACAGATCACCTATAAAGGAAAGCCCATCAGAATCATGACAGACTTCTCAACATAAACCATCAAGTCAAGAAGAGCTTGGAGTGAAGTATTTCAAGTCTTGAAAGAAAACAACTTCCAACCCAGGTTGATGTACCCTACAAAACTATCAAAATTAATGGGGAAATAAGATACTACCAAAATAAAGAACAACTGAAGAAATTCATGATGACTACACCAATCCTACAAAGAGTGCTCAAGGATATACGACAAAGAGATAAAAATGACCACAATTTCAAGAACAACAGAAGGAAACTACCAAACCAGGCAAGTAATTAAACAGAGGGGAAAAGCAGGGAACCAAGAGCAGGAAAATAGCATGACAAAAATAAGTCGATATATATCAGTTATAACCATTAATGTGAATGGCTCAATTCACCATTCAAAAGAAATACACTGGCAGAGTGGATCAAGAAACAAAACCCAACAATATACTGTATATAAGAAATATATTTAACTCAAAAGGAAATTCATAGACTGAAAGTCAAAGGATGGAAAACAATACTCTATGCAACAGGAACCAAGAAAAACCAGGGTTAGAAATTTCTGTTCACAGAAAATGTGAACTTCAAACCAAGAATGATCAAAAGAGATAAAGAAGGTCATTACATACTTGTTAGAGGAAAACTTCAAGAGAAAGAGATAACAATCATAAATATATATGCACCAAATACAGGAGCACCCAAATATATAAGACAAATATTGCAGCCATGAAAGATCAAATAATCAATAGCACAATTGTAATGGGGGACATTAACACTCCATTATCACAAAGAGATAGATCAACTAGAACAAAATTAGCAAAAAAACCCAGAGCTGAACAAAATTTGTGAATAAATGGACTTAGTAGACCTTTACAGTGTTCCATCCAACCACATTAGAGTATACAATGCTGTATACTCAGCTGCACAAGGGATGTTCTCTAAAATACTCCATATACTAGCCCATAGAACATGCTTAAGTAAATGCAAAGGAACTGAAATTATCCCATGCATATTACCTGACCATAGTGCAATGAAATTGGAAATTATTGACAAAAGAATACAAAACTCCATAAACACATGGAAATTAAACAAAACCCTCCTGAACAACTAATGAGTCACAGATGAAATTAAAGAAGAAATTAATATCTACAATTAAATGAAAATGCAAATACAACTTACCAGAACCTGTGGATTGCAGTGAAAGTAGTTCTTAAAGAGAAATTTATATCAGTGAATTCCCACATCAGGAAAACAAAACTAGTCCAAATGAATAACATAATGCAGCACCTCGGATTTCTAGAAAAAAGAAGAGCAAGCCAAGCCCAAAGCCCAAAGAAGGGAGGAAATTATAAAGATCAAAGCAGAATTAACATGACTGAGACTACAAAAACAATGCAAAGAAATGGAAGAGTTGATTCCTTGAAAGAACAGATACAATTGATAAACCCCTAGACAATCTTATCAAAAAAAAAGGAAAGAAAAAACTCAAATTCAAGCAATACAGAATGAAAAGGGTGAAATCACTACAGATCCTATGGAAATTCAGAAGATCATCAATACTATTTGGAAAGTCTTTACTTGCATAAGATGGAAACACAGAAGAAATGAATAGATTTCTGGAAACATATGAATTACAAAAGCTGAATCAAGAAGATAAAAATATTCTGAAGAACCCAATATCAGTCAATGAAATTGAAAACACAATTAACAATTTAGAATCAAAGAAAAGCCCAGGTCCTGATGGATTCACAGCTGAATTCTACAAGAAATTTAGAGAATATTTAGTGCAAATACTCCTTAGACTCTTCAATGAAATTAAAAAGGAAGCAATTCTCTCTAACTCATTTCTGGAAGCAAGTATTACACTGATACCAAGACCAGAGAATGACCCCACAAAAAAGAGAGCAATAGGCCAGTCTCCCTAATGAACTTAGATGTAAAGATACTCAATATAATACTAGCAAACAGAATGCAGCGATCATCAACCAGATTATACACCATGACTAAATGAGATTCATCACAGGAATGCAGTGATGGTTCAATAAATGCAAATCAATAAATGTAATACACAATATCAACAGAGCCAAAGACAAAAATCATGTGAGCATCTTAATAGATGTAGAAAAAGCTTTGTATAAATGCAACACTCATTCATGATATAAAGCTTATAGAAAATCAGATTAGATGGTCTTTACCTCAATCTGATAAAAGCCGTTTATGACAAACCAACAGCCAACATCATAATAAATAAACAAAAACAGAAAGCTTTCACTCTATAATCAGGAACAAGACAAGGATGTGCACTATCACCACTCCTATTCAACACAGTTCTGGAAACATTAGCCAGAGCAATTAGGCAAGTGAGAGAAATAAAATGAATATGTATAGCTGAGTAATATTCCATTATATAAAAGTACCACAATTTTTTAAATCATCACAACTAGAGACCATACTCATAAGTTAAATAAACCAGACCTCCATGTGTAAACAACGTATTGTCTCACTAGTGTAAAAACTTGAATGAGTGAATGAAAATTAGGAGTTATGACAGACATTGTGAAACAAAAGGAAAATGCTCAAAAGTAAAGAGCAACTGGGGTGAGGGAACAAAGAAAAGAAAGAAGGGGAAATTATGTATGTATGTATATATAGGATAGCTAACATACTTGTACTACTGACTTCTATCGATTTGCTGAAAGGAACAGTTAATGATCAATTATTTGATCAGTCTTGCATGTCTGTATTTGTTTTCCTGAGAAACACTTTGAAGATATCAATATGTAATACAACAACCATTGTTAATTTCCTACCACTTTGTCTGTAACTTTGTATTGTGTGTATTGTTCTTATGCTGTTTTGTAAATGGATGTCTGTTTCTTAATATGTTTTCCTTCTTTTATTCTTAAAATAAATTTTAAAAAATGAATAGAACTATTGAACTCAAAAAAGGAATACATATAAGAAAGGAAGATGTTAAACTATCATTATTCGCAGATGACATGATACTCTACTCAGAAGACCCCCAAAACTCCAAAAAGACTTCTAGATTTAGTAGCCAAATTAAGTAGGGTAGTGGGATGCAAAGTCAACATTTAAAAATCAATAGCATTCCTGTACACAAACAACAAACTTACTGAGGGAGATATTAAGGAAACTACACCTTTAATAATAGCACCAAAAATTAAATACTTAGGAATCAATCTGCTAAGTAAATAAAAGATCTATACATTGAAAATTATAGTACTCTTAAATAATAGATCAAAGAGGCTTTCAGAAGATGGAAAGATATTCCTTCCTCATGGATAGGAAGACTCATCATTGGGAAAATGGCCATACTCCCAAAGTTGTTATACAGATTTAATGTGATCCGAATTAAAATACCTTTAGCATACTTCATAGACTTAAAGAAAACATTCCTAAAAGTCTTCTGGAACCAGAAGAGACCTAGAATAGCAAAAGCAATTCTGGGCAAAAAAGGCAAATCAAGAAGCATCCCAACCCCTGATTTGAAATTATACTACAAAGCTACTGTGATAATATCAGTATGATACTGGAAAAAAAAGACCCGAGGATCAATGCAAGAGATTAGAAGATACAAACACAACTACAACCATAATCAACCATCTTATCATTGACAAAGGGGTCAAACAACACTGGAGGAAAACATCTTTAATAAACAGTGCCAGAAAAACTGGCTTTCCACCAGGCTTTCCTTTCACCAACACAGTGAAAGGAAAACTCAAAAACAGGCAAAATATTTTAGCCAACTGTCCCTCAGACAAAGGACTTCTATCTACAGCACATAAAGAATTAAAAAAAAATCAGACCTCCCATATTCAAATACTCATTCCATAAATGGACACTTGAGATGAATACACACTTCTCAGATGAAGAAATACAAGTGACAAATAAATACATGAAAAAACGCTCAACATCATTGGTCATCTGAGAAATGCAAATTAAAACAACACCAAGATTCTATCTCACCCCAGAAAGAATGCCTATCATCAAAATATCAACCAGTAACAAAAGCTGGCAGGGCTGTGGAGGGGGAAGGAATCTTTCTCCACTATTACTAGGAGTAAACACTGGTACAACCACTGTGAAAATCAGAGTGGAGATTCCTCAAAAAGCTAGCATTAGAAGTCCCATTCTAGCCAGCTATTCCCTTTCTGGGCATCTTCTTAGAAGAATTAAAAACATCATACCACAACAATGCACTCATGTTTACAACAGCACCATTTAATAGCTAAATCTTGGAAATAACCCAAATGCTCATCAACTGAAGAATGGATAAAAAAGATGTGGTATTTTTATACAATATAGTATTACTCAGCTGTAAAGAAAGATAAACTTGAGTCTTTTATAGGTAAATGGATGCAACTAAAGACCATATCCACAAGTGAAATAAATCAGACTCACATGTGTAAACATCATATTATCTCCCTAGCATAAGAAACTGAAAGAGTAAATAAGAATCAAAAGGTACAATAGACATTGTGAAAGGGAAAGAAATTGCTCAAAAGGAAAGAACAACTGGAATAAGGGAAAGGAGAAAAGAAGGAATGTACATACAAGATAGCTAACACAATTGTACTACTAATTTCTATTAGTTCATTGAAAGGAACAGTTACTATTTATATTGTTTTATAAATCTTACATGCCTGTGTCTGGTAATCTGAGCAACTACTTTAAGGATAACAATATGCAATATAATAACCATTGTTAATTTCCTAATATCTTGTTTAGAAATTCTGTATCATTTTCATTTTTTAATTATCTTTAGAATTAAAAAATAGAAAAAATAGTATTTCAAAATTACTGGACAACAAACTAGTGCTAGCAAATTAGGAGAAAATATATACAGTGTAAACTATAAATATGCATCTGTTAATTCAAATAAAACACTTACATAGACAACATTTTCCATTTTTTTTATATTAGGCAGAATATAAACAAAACTTGCCATTTTTGTCATTTTTAAGTGTGCAAATTCAGTAGCAGTAAGTACATTCACATTTATCATTATTACCACTCATCTCCAGAGAATTTTCACCTTTCTAAAGTCAAACTCAGTAACTTTAAAAATAACTCCCTATTCCTCCCTCACCCCAGGCCCTAGCAACTACCAGTCTACCTTCTGTCTATAAATCTGACTACTCTACTTACGTCATGTAAGTGGAGTCATAGAGCGTTTGTCCTCATGTAACTGACTAGTTTTACTGACCATAATGTCATTGAGATTTACTCACATTATAGTATCATCAGGATTTCCTTCCTATCTAAGCCTAAATGTTTCATTTTATGTATATACCACATTCTGTTTATGCATTCATGTCAGTGGACACCTGGGTTTCTTTCATGTCCTGCATTTTGTGAATAATCTGCTGTGAACACTGATATCCAACAATCTTTTGGAGTCTCTGCTTTCTATTGGGCACATATACAAAAGTAGAATTGATTGGTCATATGATAATTTTATTTTTAATCAAGATAATGTTCTATAAATACATGAAATAAGGTTGATATCTATAACATACAAACAATTCTTAAAAGTCAATGAAATTACAAAATACCATTGCAAATTTTTTAAAAGGTGCTCATTTTCACCGATGAAATTCAAATTTTGTCTGTACATTTGACAAAATTTTTAAGAGATTGATACTTGTTTACTGTCAAAGTTATGATACAAAGAGTCCACATGATTACGATGAGGGTATACATGGTGGAAAGCCTTTGTATCAAGTAATTTAGCAGTAGCCATTGAGACTGCATTTATAAAACTAAAGATTATAGAAATGAAAACTCATGTGCTTATACAACTCCTTTTCTGTTTGTAGAAGAAAAAAGTAACCAAATAACTAAGCAAATAAATGATTGATGTTAGTTATATTATAAAAGTCTATACAACCATTAAAAGAAGGAGGTAGACTTTTAGGAAGATTTGAAAGGCAAAAGTGAAAGAAAACTTGTGACTTGATTTACATGGCCTTTTGTACATGTTATTCAAAATACATGTATACAGGGTGCTGGGGATTTAGCTCAGTGGCACAGTGCTTGCCTGGCAAACACAAGGTCATGAGTTTGATTCCCGGTACCAGAGAAAAATAAAAAACAAAACAAAAACAATAAAATACACGTATATTTATTAAAATTTACATCGGACTCATCAGTTATTACCATGGTAATGAAGAATAGGCATGAACAAGGCAAAGGAAAATTATCATGTGTTACAAGATATGCAGTATATCTTTTATAATGAGAATGTACTAACATGCTGCGTATAATCTTTATACGGTTGAGGAATAAATTAAATGCAGTAAAATGCATTTAGTTTGGACAATCTGGAGAGTTTGGGCAGATATTACTGTAGTTGGTTGGTATCTGAAATGTCCTGCAAAGACTCCTGGGTTAAGGGTTGGGCCCGCGCCTGTGATGCTATCCAAATTATGAAATATTTAAAAGGTGGGAAAGAGTGGAAAGCTTGGCTGTTATCTAGCCATGACTTTGAAAGAGAGGACTCTGCCACTTCCTAGTGCTCTTTTTCTATTTCTACCATGAGGTACAGGGCTCCTTCCACCCCACACTCCCACTATGATTTTTTGCCTTACCACAGGCCCAAAAGCAACAGTGTCAACCAGCCATGGACTGAAGCCCCCCACAACATGAGCCAGGATAAACCTTTTTCTCTTTATACACCAAAACATCTCAGGTACGTGTTGCAGTAAGCCAAAGCCGACTACTACAGATATTTATACCCACAAAACTATCACTGCAATCCAGCTACCGAATTGTGAAAATTTAGAGAATTATTAAAGTTCTATGTTTTCAAAATATATAAATATCTCAAGTAAAATGACTAAGATTTACTCATAAACAGTGTTCAGGCACAGCAAGAAAATCATCATTTCCTTTGCCCTTCCCTTACCCTTGTTCAGTGCCCATTTACATGGAATGGAGATGGCGGTAACAATCCTCTCACTGACAAAAGTTGTCACCCTAAGTGTACCCTCTATACCGTTAAAATTCCTATTCACTACTTTTCACTAATTCCTTAGGCTTCTGGATACAGCCTCTAAAGGAATAAAATAAATGGGAAGCTGACATTTCAGTGGGTTTTACAAGTAACCTAATTTAATTACTTTCACACATGAAAATAGCCTTTCTAAACAATTGAGAGATTGCTGCATATATCAATGGCTAGATTATTTAAACAATTCATTCATATAAATCAGAATTTAATCAACCTCAGCACTATTGATATTCTGGCCAGATAATTCTCGGGGGAGGGGTGCTGCTGTAGGATGCTTAGTAACATCTCTGGCCTCTACTTGCTAGATGCCAAGTATCACCCTTTCATCTTCAGTTATTAAACTAAAAATATCTCCAGACACTGTCAAATAAAAATTGCCATTACATATATATGATACAGGTTGAGTTGAGACCCACTTATATAAATTTATAGTAAAAATTAACCATTAAAATTAATTCTTTTAAAAAATCTTATTTAAAGGGGAGAGAACAGAAAAAAATAACAAAAATAAAACAACACAAAAACGATAAAACAGTGCAGAACATGTCAAATAATCTTCATCTAATCTTGTAATGTGAATCTGTATCTGCTTTCAATAAGCACAGAAAAATAGTAGAGAGGTAGCTTATGCCCTGTTGTAACACTAAGGGAGCGACTGTTGAAAGAGAGTTAGCTATAAAGCTCAAGGCAACACTGGAAAGAAAACACACTTAATTGGCCAGAGCTCCCTGTTACCTGTTTCTCTGACATTCTCATCTAGCAGTTTCAAAAAACTATACTGAGAGCTCCAGCTTTTACATGATTCCTTCTTCATGCTTTGATTTCAAGTTAGTTGTCAGAGAATGGAACAATGAAAGAATTAATGAACCATTCGCTCTGAGCTTTTTTTTTTTAAATAAAAGGAGGAAAACATTAACAGACAGACAATCTTTTACAAAATAGCAAAAGAACAGTACAGAAAATACAGAATTACAAACAAAGTGGTAGGAAATTAACAATGCTTGTTGTATTACATACTGATATCTTCAAAGTGGTTTCTCATGAAAACAGATAGAGACATGCAATATTGATCAATTAAGGACTCATTGACAATTTCTTTCAGCAAAGAAATAGAAGACAGTAGATCAACTATGTTAACTATCCTGTATATACACACATACAAAATTTCTCCTTCTTTCCCTTCTCTTTCCCATATTCCAGTTGCCCCTTACCTGTGAGAGTTTTCCTAGTGTTTCACAATGTCTATCATATCTCCGAGTTTAAATTAACTCTTTCAGGTTTTACACTAGTGAGACAATGCGGTGCTTGCACATGCAGATCTGATTTATTTCACTTATGAGTATGGTCTCTAGTTGTGACCACTCACCTATAAGAGCCTCGAGTTTATCTTTCTTTATAGCTGAGTAATATTCCATTATATAAAAGTACCACAATTTTCTTATCCAATCCTTGGTGGATGGGCATTTCGGTTGCTTCCAATTACAAATTGTGGTGCTATGAACATAGGTGCACATATATCGCTGTGATATGATGTTTTGAGATTTTCTGGGAAAATACCCAGAAGGGGAATAGCTGGGTTGAATGGGACCTGTAGACCTAGTTTTCTGAGGAATCTTCAAACTGATTTCCACAGTGTTTTCCCCAGTCTGCATTCCCACCAGCAGTGGAGAAGGGTTCCTATTTCTCCACAGCCTCGCCAGCATTTGTTATTGGTTGATTTCTTAATGCTAGCCATTCTTACTGGGGTAAGGTGGAACCTCAGTGTTGTTTTAATTTGCATGCCTGCACCCATGGCAAACAGGAGGTCCTCACTCAGAAGCCCCAGGGACTGCTCTAGCTGGGGTCGTGTGTGGCCCCTCCCTGCACACGTCCTGCACCGAGTGAGAAACTACTCCAAGAGCAGCTGGTCCCGCTGTTCCAGTCTGTGCTTTGCACTGAGCTTTGATATAAAAGTTAACATGCAATGACTAGATATGGGCATTCAATATTTTCCTGGACTCTATCTAAGAAAATAAAAGAGTATTATCAAGTACAATATAAATTTACTCTTTATTTCCTTAAGGTTTCGATTAAAGATTTTTTTTTTTTACACAGGATTCCCAATTCTTTTCTCAATATGTGATTGATGCAAAAGTGATATGCACGCAATATATAGAATTTAACCTTCCTCCTTAAACTTTTACTTTAAATCCAAATGAACAAAAAATGGAATCCATCAAGGTCTGATAAAGACATCCTTTCATAATCACTGAAACCATAAAAAGAGGTTAGACAATCATTTAGTGTTTTGCTAAGTAGTTTTAGATGTAATGGCATAGCTTACTGGATGGCACTTCAAAGGTTTTGATCATTTAGTAGTGAGCAAAATAATGACTTTTCTGAAAACAGTAGTGTATAAAATTATACGACTTTTCTGTACACTAGAATTTATAGTCAGTTCCAGTTAAAGCAAAACATAGAACCAATTACTGAGGTATCTGTTATGGGAAATTTAAAATGTTAACTGACTTCTTAGTTTTATAGCTATGCATGGCCTGACTTTTAAAATAGAGTAGCATTTCATGCTCAATTATTAATGACATATTATTAATATAGTATCTTTGTGCTCATTGAACAGTATGTGGAAATACTATGTTAGGCATATAACTATATAATACATTACATTCTTATTCTATATTACATTCATATATATATTATATTCTTAGAGCTCCCTAAATGTTATGTCCTTAACTATTGCCATTAGGGAAGATCTGTAACTTCTCTAAATCTCATGTCTCCTCGGTTAAAAAATGAGGATGCTAGCTATATCTCTATTACTGAGTGATTTTAAAAATTAAATATTAGCAGTAGTAATAATACCAAGAACAATTGCTCAGTACAGTGCTTAATTTAAATAACATTAAATATCTTCATGTATATGAACAGAAAATTCTAGGTAGAATTATTGTATTATAGTTAGTTTTGTCTAAAATATTACATGAACATAAGCATATTGTTCTGCTATCACACATCATTTTGGAACTGTGTGCCATGTTTGTTGGAAGTTCCCTTTCACATTGATTCAAGGCTTATCCATGTAATTTGGTTTGGTCAAAGAAACAATAGCAAATGTGGCCCTGCCGAGACCTGAAGAGTACCCACGCACATGGAATTTGCCCTCTCTTACTAGTGCTAGGAAAATTGTGAGCACCACCATAAGAATCAGCCCAATCCACTGCATGGTAAGTGGGACATGACCCAGTTATCTCTATTGTCCCTGCAAACAGGCAGCCAATTACCACACATGCAAGTGAGATCATCAGCCCTTTGCTGACTGTAAACATCTGAGTGAGCGCGGCCAATACAACCAGAAACAGAGACCATTCCAGCAGAGCTGAACTCAAATTGATGACCCACAGAATGATAAAGTGATTGTTTTTAATCCACTCCAATTTAAAGTGGTTTGTTACATAGCAAAACTAATTGATAAAGTCCCTGTAGGCAATATAAATTCGTATTAAAAAGTTAAAATTTAGAATGCAGCTAAATTTACACTCCTAAATTTAACATACTGGCTCACTAATAAAAATAGTATCAAAAATAGTATCAGTAACATTAAGGGATTGAATTAATAAATTGAAACTTGTCCTGTTTGGTTTTATAGTCAGAAACATTAGGCAGTGACATTATGTATAAAGGTAAGATTTTCTCCATAGAACAATAAGAATAGACAAGGCTTTCTTCTGAACTATGGAGTGATGACATCTTTTGCTGTCATATTTAGAGATCCAGGTCATTCCTAATTTTGATGGTGGGTGGAGTTACATATACGTCATATTATTCACAAGCTTGGTGACAGATTATATGTATACTTGGAAAACTTGTAACAAGTATTCATTATTTACATTGCCTATCTCTCTAAAAAGCCCAGAGGTAAGACTTATTTTATCATTTATTAGCAACTTTTTAAATTCTCAGTTGAAGTTGCGAAGTTGTCATAGAAACATAACACTGCATGATTGTCCTCACTGAAAAGGTAGACTTCAGTGGCACAAGCGCCTGTGTGTAAAGATAGACTTCACTTTTAAGAATACAGAGAAGGATGTTTGAAAGTAACCGCCCTGGTTTTCTTCCTACCACCACCACCACCACTCTAATTCCACTGTAACAGCTAGGCAGGGCACTACAGCGTAGTGGTTATCACTGCAGACATTAACAGCCAGGAAGAATGCTTCTGATGAGGCCTGCTGACTTGTTTACTCTCTTTGAACATTATCTAGGGGATATTTGCAAACTCAACAGAGTGACCAGACCCAAAGCAAAAAAAACATAAATGCAAGAAAGAAGTAAAGATATTTAAAAGCCTTTCCTGTCTGATTTGAACCAAGGTGCGTTAAGTAATCTACTGATTTCTTTTTATTGCTATTGATACTATTACTATTACTACTATTACTATTTCTATATAAGCCTGTCGAGAAAAGATGTCTCTCTGATAGACTGTTTCCAGAAACCTCTTCCCATATCTATGGCTTTGGGAAACCCCCTCTCATATTGACTCTAGGCTACACTAAGTAACTTGCTTTGCTCAATGGGACAATAGCAAATGGGACACAAGCTTAGACTTGAAAAGTATCCATGCATTTGGGTATTAACCTCTATGTATAAAACTTTTTTCATATTCTTCCATAGTTCTAAATAACCCCTTCAGTAATAGATCTTATTAAGTATTCATTATGTGCCACATGGCATGCTAGTACTCTACATAAGTTAGCTTATCAACTTTAACATTATAATTCTAAGGTAAGCCACGTGCCCATTTCACAGATTTAGCAACTGAATGTTAGAGTTAAAACAATTTGCCTGAGTTTGTACTGTAACTTGGTTACGGAGCCAGTTTTGGAGCCAAGAGTTTGTGATTACAATGGCAGTGTGCTTCTCCAGCAGGTATCATGCCTCCTAACATTCAAATGCACTTCTGTGTGTTCTTAAAGCCATGGCCTTGGATACAAATCCTCATATCAGCATCTTTATCATAGGGATCTTGAACAATTTTCTTAACTTCTGTAGACTATTACCTCGGTAACATGGTTTACATTCAAGTTTCCAGAAAGATAAGGATGACTTACTCAAAATCATGTAATTAAACCTGGGTTTAATAGACTGGTTATTTATAAAGGAGAAGTCTTAGATGCAGAGGAATTTTCAAGAATGGTGAAGGATCTGACCCAGGTAATAGTAAATTAGAACCACCCCCAAGATGAAGGAAAAAAGGAGAGAGTTTAAGAGATCCTGACAGAACGGGTGTCTTGAAAAGATCTGAGAATTTCAGGACAGAGACCCAGCCAGAGCTATACAAAGGAAAATCAAAGCTTAGGAAATGATTGCAGTCCATCACTCACTCTTCCCTTACTCTGATTTCCTGCCAGTGCCTCCCAATGGTAAGACTCATAGAAAGTACAGGAAAAAGGAACCCTACTGAGGTTCATGTGTGTCAGCCTCCCAGATCAGAAAGTGCGTGGAGAAGTTAGAGAATGGAATTATAGGAGCAGAAGGAAGACACTGAGTCACATGCTGGAATAATATCTCCTTACAGAGTTTTAACAATGACTAAACAACCTAACATTATGCACAGTCTAGAACCAATGATATTACATACTTTAACTCATCACACTGTGGTCTAGGCCCTGTGGGGTTGAGCTGCGTCATAAGGAAGCATACAATCCAATCCACTCATAGGAAGCAAATGATGGAGCTCTGAAGCAGAAGCTTTAGTTATACAAAGCTGACATTCAGGTATATCTAGAAAAATCTGGAAATCTAGTATAAAAGAACTTTTATGATGGTTTTTAAGGGAGCCCTTAGGATCTTATTGGCAATCACACATTCTAATGGGAAAAGTAGCAGCACACAAATGTTTCATCAGTAACAGAGCCTCAGCTGTCAGAGAGAGGCGTGGATGGAATGTGGTGTTTGCTAGGACAACTGAACTCCTAGCCTGGCCTGCAAGAACTTTGAACTGAGTTCCATTGTGATAAAGCTGGAAAGCTGAAAGGGAAAAAGAACTTAAAACTTATAGGTGCTAAAGGCATAAATGTAACTGAGAGTAGTAAGAGGCATTCATCCCCATTTTCCAAAAATACCCCACCAGGTTTTGGTGGCAGCATAGATGGTGCTGGGGAGGGCAGTGCCTACCTTCTCCATCAGGTAGAGGTACCAAAAGAATAGGAAATGGCAGACGGCATGGAACCCATCAAAGTAGGACCGAAGGAGCGGAATACACAACCAAAGCTACAAGAGGACAGACCAGTTATGTTTGTGCATTCCTGTCAATCTTCAGGGAGATGCCCAGGAATATTTGGGTAAGGTAGGCTACTGAGAGTGTCTGGGGAAAGAAAATAGTGAAACTTGCTGCATACAAATTACAATAATGTACAGTATGCTCTTAACCTTTTGAAAGTCATAGCTGATCAGAGAGATAAAAACTCTTCCTACATATTGATGTGTGACTTCTGGAGTGTTAAACATCACTATAGGTAAAGTATATAAAAATCTGAAGAAAAAAGCCATACTTTTCAGTATTTTTAGGACTTAGGCAAGGTTCCTCAATGAAAATGACACTGATGCGGGAAGTAATAAAGAAGTAAGACATTGATCAAAGAAGTAATATGACTTAAACATAAAGACAAAAGCAGTTTATAAACCAGGAGAGTGAAAACCTTAGGGTGGAAGGGACAGTCTGATGAGGATATAAGAGAATTATGCAGTATGAGTTTGAAAAGAGCAAACAATCCAGGTTTGACTGGCTGGAGAATATGGTGTTCATGCCATAAGGAATTAAACATTTAGAGGGGGGAAAAGATAGGAGTTATGAGCTTAATGAATATATATATATCAAAGTAAAATGAGAAGCAACTAAAGCAAGGAAAGTGCCTCAGAATTTGTGTCAAAAACTTGCTGATGAAAAATAAGTGCATATACTATTTTTAAGTGTCAAACACTGGCAGTAATAGCATTGTAATCATTGTTATATCTATTTAGTGCTGAGCCAATGTGACATATGCTATCTTAAATAGTTTTTGCAATGATTCTGCGGACTCTATTTTTATTTCCATTTTATTGATAAAAAACAAAATTGAGGGAGATGTAGCCCAAACTCTACACACAAGTCTAAATCATGTTCTTAAACAAAATAAGGATCAAAAATTCTGCTGAAGAACAAACTCAGGGGAAATAAAATTTTCACAGAAGGAATTGCTTGAGAAAAAGATTATTGATTCTGAAATTGAAAAAAAATTTCTTGTTAATGTACTAGAAGTAGTTTGCAAATTAACCCTTAAAATAGTCCTCATTACTAGCATCTGTTAAGACCAAGTCAGGAAAGTGAATGACTACCAAAACAGTGCTTGAATTAGCATAAGAAAGCAAGTAAGCAAATAGCCATGTTTGAAAGAGACTGGGAGGAATCATGACCCAAGTACAGGTTCTTCTGTACAGGAACGCTGAAGTGAGCACTCTGTCTATACGGCCGTTAAAATTTAAACTATTTCTTCCCAGAGAGACTCTGGGCCTGGCACACAGCAGTGAGCGTGCATTCTGCTTCCACAAGTGATTAAACAAGGCAATGACTCAGTGAATGACCTTTCTTAAAGTTAAAGGAAGTAAATAGCAAAAAGGAATGCTATAGAAAAGGTTTACCTAGAATAAACACACAAAAAATGCCTAGTGATTTGATTTAAATCATACCTGGGTATGTTCAGCCACCATTTCTGCGTGCCGTACCCTAGCCTGCCACCTGGAATCTCTTACATAGATCTCTGCATCTTTAGATTTCAGACAGACCAATGCTCCTGACCACAGTTTTCATCCTTGCCTGTGGCATGCTAGCTCACTGCGCTGAGCCCCTCAGTCAGAGGTGTTTCACGCTGACCATGCCCTCAAAAACAGTTCACATCCAAGCTATTTTATCAGCTAGATAGTACAGCACATCAGAAGTTATGAATATTTCAAAGGCTAAACATGTGTGAGAAAAATTTTTGGCTTTACCTATTAAAAACATAAAATGTAGCATCATGTACAATATGCTGCTTTCATTTTTTATTAAATTAAATGGTTTCCTATGGTTAAATTTATGGATCTATTATAAGATGGAGAGAGAGTTCATAAAGCTAGTTAAATGCAGAGAATGACTCTTTTGAAAGATAAGCAATTCAGGCAGGACCAATCAAGGAGTGCTAAAGTTGTTAGGTAATAAAAGTTTACTGAGATAACCTTAGCGCATACTTTTTCACAGTGGCAAAGTAGCACCAAGACTCCAACTCACCAAACACATGTAATTTAATAAAAGGGAAAATGAACACTTACAATAGAGACATCTGGGGTTACCACACTTACTGAGTGGACAGGCTCAGGACTCTGACCCTGGGACAATTTGAAGTGAACTTCCCCACTGTGGTGGCACTTGAAGTGTACCAAGTCACCATCATGGTCTTCCAGAAATGTTAGAACTGAGCTTAGTAAAGAATCTAGACCTAAATTCTGATTTATGAGAAAAAAAGAAGATAAAACTACAAGAAATCAATCCACAATGGAAGCATTTTTAAACATGTGAAAAACTCAATATCATGTGGGAAAGATTCTGTCCTAAAAGGTAAAAACGTAAGGATGAACTTGAGTCATTTGTAGGGGAATGAATGTACACTGAGACCATAATTTTACGTAAAATAAATCAAACACATGGTTTCTTTTACATGAGAAACCCAAAACATAAAGTGCAAAATAAAAGACGATAGGAATTAGGGAGATTTTTCTCAAATGGGAAAGGTAACAAGAGATGAAGGAGGAGAGAGAGAAAAGGGATGGGAAAAGTAGAATTGAAGAAAAAAGTGGAAACAGAGCTTTGGCAAATGGGAAGGTGTCCAGGAGTTGGAAGGTGCAGGGAGGAATGGGGGAGGGGGGGCAGAGGAATTAAGATGTGTCATGCACCTGTACGACTCCCCACAGTAAATGTAATTATTATGTGCTGCAGACATAGTCATGCACACATGCACCAATAAATATAAATTAATTAAAAATTGAAACTGCAACAAGAAGAAGAGAAAGCAAACAAAACAGATGCTGGGAAGCAGGGAGGTAGACTTTATGGAAATGGGAGTGGGGTCTGGATGGAGGGAGAGAGCAGGACCGGGATGGGAAAGGACGTATAATGATTAAGATGCAAAATGTATATGAACCAATTCCCCTGGAGGAACATAAATATTATGTACTGCAAACATATACAGATAAAAAATAAAAGCAGTTTTTTCTGCAAATGGTAAAATAAGCCAGGCTAAACTGATCCTTGTTTGAAAGATGCCCCAGCCTTGCAAAGAGGAGAAAATTACACATTTACTTACGTGTGTAGAAAAATGGCACACAAATATGGAACACACATGCAAAAAAAAAAAAAAAAACTCGGGAATCCGGGTGGAAGGCATAAATATGTGAATTAAACTATTTCATCAAAATTTTGTATGTCAAAATTTTTATAATAGCTGTTGGATACTTTCCTGACTATATAAAGCCTCACCAAAAAATTAATATATATTAAAACATTATTACCTTGGAAAAATGTACAGATTTGACTATTAATTCAAAAGGACTTGAGGGTAAGCATAGTAATTTCACGATACTAAAAGCAATGCAGATTACATAAATTATCAGTACTAAATTTTAAAGCAGAGTAGTACAAACATTTTCAATATTTTACACTCCAATGGGATATCTAATATAGGGAACACATGTATGTTAATACATTTTATCAAATGTGAGACTGAACTGATAAACAAAAAGTGCCTATGGCTTATGAGGTTTTTAAAATGAACCTGGCCCAATACACTTGAATATATAACACTTCCTCCAACCAAATGAAACCCAGGCCTCTATCTCACGTGTCTGCCTTCCAGATTTCCAAAGTATTAATATCTCATCCACTACTTAAACATTTTCTTTATGCTTGACACTCTGAGAAGTTCTTCACAAGCATCATCTCATCTCACAAGCATCATCTCACCTCAGAAGCCTTCCCTTGAGTTCAGTGCTTTTGTTATGCCTATTTTACAGTGAAGGAAAAATGAGGCTTCCAGGACAATTGTTGCCTAGTATAACAGAGATGGTCCATGGTAAAGCTGCAATGGAGCTCTGCATCCACCTGATTTTTGGCAACTACACATTGCTGGAGAGGGCAGGGAGACACAAAGACGTCTGATGTGGTGATCGGTACATGGAGATTATTAATGGGAATTTTCAGATAGGGAGGAGGAGGGCCAGTGGTCAGTGGAAGAAATGGACATTTTGGAACCAGGAATTTTTTTTCATCTCAGTTCATTCACACCTTCAGAAGAACCTACTCCTGATAACAGAGAGCTGGCCCAGATCTAAAATAGCACAGCAAAAACTGCAAGTTAAATTAGAACTCTTCAACAGAATCCCATTGGGCAAAGGTTGTTCTCAGAAGTGACCAACATTCTATGAACACAAAGATTCAAGCATTAACCTTGTAATTTCTCTCCTTACATTATCCAAGTAGATGAACCCATAGGGGGAAAAATCAGGGACACTGAATTTAAGTAGAACTGCCAGAAAATATATTATCCACTAACACAAGTTGTGGCACTCTCTCTCTCTGTCTGTCTGTCTCTCTGTCTCTGCCTGTCTCTCTGTGTGTCTCTCTGTTTCTGTCTCTGTCTCTGCCTTGGTGTCTCAAGAATCCCACCAAGTCCTACTGGGAATATTGGCCTTATTAAGCTTTAGTCACATTCCCACTTTCTATCTGCCAGCCACAAGCAGAGGTGCATCCATTCCCCTTGGCTTAAACATGGCGTGTGAATGTATTCATCAGGATTCTTTAGAGAAACAGAACCAATAGAACCATGAAGAAATTTATTACAAGGAATTTCCTGACACAGTTATGAAGAACGAGCAGTCCCAAGCTTTGCAATCAGCAACCTGGAGATCAGGGGACCTGTACTCACCAGAGTATATAGGCACATGTATAGTTCTCAGTCTGAGTCTGAGGTATGAGAACTAGAGTGTCCTGGGGTGTAGGTTCTAATCCCAGGACAGGAAAAGGCTGATGCCCCAACTCAAGAAGCAATGACTATGATAAATGCTCTCTTGTTCAGCCTTTTGTACTACTCAGGTATTTGGTGGATTGGATTATGTTTGTTCGCTTTAGGAAGAACAAGCTGCTTTACTCATTTTACCAATACAAATGTTAACCTCAGCCAAAAACACTCTCACAGATACATGCAGAATGGTGTTTGACCAGATGTCCAGGAGATCTTTGCCACACTCACGTTGACACATCAACTGATCATCACACTGGGCCTAGAGCTATTTACTTTTGGTTATTTGTCAAAACTTTCTATGCATCTAAAAGCAGACTTCATGCACCCTTGCTTTTTGTTCCAGAGAAGTTCCCTGGGTCTTAAGTATATCTACATATGTGTGTATGGGAGGCATTTTGTTTGTTGAAGAGATGGGGAGAGTATCAGTTCCAGCTTCTCACTTCCTGTGTCTCCTTGTTGGCTACTAGATCACCAGCCTCTACTGGCACAACTGAGGCAAGCATTTGAATGGCATGTGAGGGTTTTCCCACCTTCTCACTCTGCCTTTGATTTCTCTGCCTTTCCTGTGATGTGGGGAATTCTCCGTATTTTGAGTTCAGATATATATGTGCTAAAACTTGAATAACTATTAACTTTTACTGGCATTTTCTATACATAATTGATTGTAGCTAGAAATCTCTATCTTTTCTTTTTCAAACATTCTTTTATATTTAAGGCAAATGATAGTGATATCCCATTTTTGTAATATAAAATATTTACTTTTAAATAACCTTATTTAGGAAAACAGAAAGTGACTATAGCAACAGGTGTTACTCAGGCAGGACAAATACTAGGAGAGTAACATGTCAAGGAGAAACAGTGATAAAGCACATTGCCTGGCACACACTAAGTCCATAGTAAATACTTGATAAATGAATCAATAGACAAGAAAAAATACTATCTTCTTACCAAAATTTTTATTTTTCTTCCTCTATTACATATGCTTCAAGAGCAGTGCTAACAGAATTATGCACAGTGATGAGAAAGTTTTGTGTCATAAAATATAGTTGTCACCTACCCAGCCATGTACAACAATAGCAATTGAGGCCTGCCTGCTATAACTGAGGAACTGATTTTTTAATATTATTTATTTTAAATTTGTATTTATATAGTTGCATGTGGCTAATGACCACCATAGCAGACATCACAGTTCCAGAAGGTCTTTGACCCAACTGCACTTTCAAATTGCCTAAGCATACTGAAGCTCAGAGCCCTTTCTAGAACATTAAAAGTAGTTGCTGTGGCCCAGGACTTTGCAGAGGAATAACTATGGGAAACTCTCCTTTTCTTTTTTGAATTGCAACTTTCCTTTTTCCTTTCAATTTTAAAAATTAACAATGAAGACAAAATCAAAACAACACAAAACAATAAAAATGAAACATGACCTCAAGACAAAATGATAGAAATTTACAATGGCTGTTAAATTACCTACTGTTATCTTCAACAAGGTTGCTCAGTGCATTAGACATAAGGATGTAAGACTGATCAAACAATCAAAGACAGTAACAAGTAAAAAACAATGAAAATAATTTTTAAAACATTGGAGATGATCTACTAATATCTGTTGGTTTATTGAAAGGAACTGTTAATGTGTAATTGTTTGATCACTCTTGCATGCCTATGTCTGGTTATATGTGCAACCATTTTGAAGATGACATTGTATAGTATAACAACCATTGTTAATATTCTAACACCATGTTTTGAAATTATGTATCATTTTTATTGCTCTCTATGCTGTTTTGTTTCTGTATTTGTTTTTGTTATGTTGTTTTTCTCTTAAATGAAAAACAAAATTTCTATGTATATATAAGGATAGCTGGAATAGGTATATTGCTAATGTCTGTAGTTTATTGAGAGGAACAGTCAATGCTTAAAATTTTCTTTTTTTTTCTTGGCCAGCTTTGCACGCTTGAATTTGGTAGTTGATCTGAAAACAATGTGCAGTGTAAGAACTATTGTTGAACTCCTAGCATTTTGTATGATGAAGCTCTGCAACTTTTCAATTAAAAAAATACTTAGCCTTTTCTTTCTGGCAAAATTCATGGAAAATCTGGTCACTAACTCAAGACCAACGTCCTGGTGGTAATCTACTAGACAGATTGAAAAATTATCCCAAGGGATTTGTGAGTTTACTTGCTTCACTTGACCAGTTGTAATACTGAGGATTACATCTCTCCTGAGTTATTTAACGTTTTGTGTCACCACCTATGCTGGAAGACTTAGAAAGGCTAAATGATTCACTAAAGGTCACATGGTTGCTGAAGTGCAAAATTAAAAGTTAGACCTTTTTAAAATTTAACACTTCTAGTGCAGTGTTATTTTTATTTCTCAGTGAGGCAAACAACTATTAAAGTGAAATGAATTAATAAAGTGTTCAGGCTACAAATTCTTTCCTTACTTCTATTTAAATTTACAGTTCTAAATAAGGGGAATTAAAAACACATTTCCAAATTTATTTAAGAGTAATATTTAATGAAAAGAACACTTCTGTCTAATGTTATATGCTCAGTTAAACTAAATTTTACTCAGAAAAAAACAGCAAAACATGGATTCATCAAAAAGTAAATAAACACAAATTTTCTAAAGGACAATTGGAAAATGTATCAAAGGCTATATATATGCTCATACCCTTTGACCCAGTGATCCAGACACCTGAAATGTTTCCTAAGAAACAATTGGAGATCCATCGTCAAAGATTACAATAAAAGTCTCATTACAAAGTTATCCAAAGACCAAAGCATTGTTATGGTAAACAGTAGAGAAAGAATCAAATATATACTTATGATGAAATATAACTCTATAATTATAAAATCTACTGTGTTAATACCATATAATGATATTAGAAACTGCTCGTATTAATGTTAACCTTTAAAAAGATACAAGACTGCCTATAGTATGATAGCATATATACATGAGGAAAAAAATCCCTGTAAGAAAGGTTGGAGAGCAAGAGAAATTTTTAATCCATTCTTAGAAGGTTTAAGTTTGAAAATAGTTTGGCATTACCTAGAAAAGCTAATCATGACCCAATAATTTCCCTACTGGACATAGTCACTAATGCTACTTTCAAAACAGTTTTGACCAATGAATAGGTTTTGAAAATTAATGTAACAAGTTGTAAGAAGCATTAATATATATCAGTGTGCATAACACACAGTATAGTTTTGCCTTGTAAACTTGTTACAACTACATGTACATAAAAGTTATGCTTCCAGGTTATAACATAAAATATATTAATTACTGTTGGCCATGACTGAGAATTTGTAAGCCACTGACTGCCAAGAGAAACTCTGGTACATATCTCCTGAAAAAGGAATCTTACCAAGAAACAAGGAGAAAATGTTCATAATGACTGGAAACAAATCCCAATGTACATTTATACTGGAATAAATTATAGGATATATAGCATTGTTGGCCCCACTCACTAGATGCTAATGGAGGCAGTATTATAATAACAACAAAAAATAAACCTATACATTATACAGTACATGCTGACACCTTGGGACTGTTACCACCTTTTGACAACTCCTGGGTAACACTTTGTAAGTATTCAGTGATTGTTTGTTGAATGAACAAAATGATTACAGTTGTCCCTCACTATATTGTGGTTCACTTATTGCAGCTTCACTGTATTGTGGCTTTAAATATACATATATATTTAATTCTGTATCGAGGAGTTTTCACTATATCACAGGATTTTGCATTATATAGGTATTTATTTAATATGTATGATTTTAATTATTTTTGCCTAAAAATTTAAAACAATATAAAAATATAAAAAAGTTAATTAAATATATTAAAAGAATATTAAATAGAAATAAAATACAGTACATATTTCATCAGCAGATGAATATCATACTGTAAACAATGGAAATGCAGTACACCACTATTGCTTGTGCAAGTTTGCCAACTTCAGATTGTACAAGGCACACTATTGGCTGATGGAATGGAAGGCGACTGACCACAGCCCTGTGTTCTGTATCCTGGGGGCTGACTGGCTCAGCATCTCGTCTCTTTGCTCTCCCACACTGTACCCATATATTCAGCATCTCTCCTTGCTCTTCTTGGCTGTGCAGTACATTCATCTCATCATCATCACCTTCATCGCCATCAGTACTGCACAGCTACATAAGTCATGATCTTCATCATTCACATTGTAGTATACTTCACTGGTGAGTACCCAGATAGAATTTTACATGTTGTTAAAATTACATAGGTGTAAGAGTGTAGAAAGTGTTTAAGAGTCTATGAAGTGTTTATAAGAGTGTAGGAAAGGTTAATAAGAGAGTGGGAAAGGTTTATAGGAGTGTGGGAAGGGTTTATAAAGCCTTAAAATATATAAAAATAATAAAATAAATATAACACCACTACTTCATGGAATTTCACCTATCGTGGGAGTCTCTGGAGCATAACTCCCATGATAGGTGAGGAATCTCTGTAATACAAGGATAAATAACTCAAATGATCTGGCTTCAGAGTCTATAGGTCAGAAACGAATGTGAGTCCAGCCATTAAGAACATCTCATTTTTCCTGAATTAACAATTTGCCTCTCTCATGTTTTGGTAGCTCTAACTGCTCCTTGATGTATGACCACACAACTCCAATCTCTGCTCCATGACCACATGGACTGCTTGTACCTGTTCTTCTACAAGAACTTTTCATTGTAATTAGGGCCACCTGGGATATATACTCTATTCTCTGGGAAGGGAGTATCATTGAAGCCACTATGGGTACTTTGGCAGACTTAGAATAGTTTAGATTTAGTTTTATATTCTCCATCTTGGCGAAATAGGAAGAGTTCATAGCGTCATGTGACAGATTCTTTAAATACTATAATTCTTTTTTTAATTGTAAATCTGTATATGTATTTTTAATTAATTAAGTTTATTGGTACATCTTAAATATACATAATGTTCACTTTCATCATAGGGACTTTGTACCTGTACATGACATTTCAATTCCTCTTCTTTTTTTTCAGTTCTCTTATCCTCCCTTCAAACCTTCTTCCCCTCCTCATTTACGAAAGTTTTGTTTCCACTTAATCCTCTTTTCTATTCTTTTCTTCTCCCTTCATTCCTTTCCCCTTCCACCCTCCCTTGTTTCCTTTCCCAGTTGAACATTTTCTTCATATTTCATAGTATCAAGTATACATTCTGGTCCTTATTTACATTTTCAGTTTCTCACACCAGAGAAACCATGTAATATTTACACATGTGTGTTTGATTTATCTCATTTAAAAGTATGGTCCATCCATTTACCTAGAAATGTCTCAAGTTTATCCTTTTTTATGGGTGAGTAGCACCACATCTTCTTTATCCACTCACTGAGTGATGGGCATCTGGGCTGTTTCTAAGATTTAGCTAGTACAGCTTGTACTGCTATAAACATGGGTGTGCATACATCCTTTTGGTATAATGTTTTTAATTCTTTCAGAAAAACACCAAGAAGGGGAATAGCTGAGTGAAAAAGAACCTCCAGTTTTAGTTTTTAAAGGAATCTCCACATTGTTGTCCACAGTGGTCGAAATCTGGTATCCCCACCAGTACACACTCCCATAAACTGTGGAGAAGAGTTTCTTTTTCCCCACAGTCCCTCCAACGTTTGTCATTAGATGATTTCTTGATGACTGTCAGTTCTTTCTGGAATGAGATGGAATCTCAGAACTGTTTTAATTTGCATCTCTCAAAGGACCAGTGGTGCTGCACATTTTTCATATACTTATTAGCTGTTTCTACTTCTTCATCTGAGCAGTGTCTATTCATTTCAGATGCCCATATTTGGAATGAGTCTTGAAATTTGGGGGTCTGTTTTTTTTGAGTTCTTTATATATTCCAGACATTTGTCCTTTGTCTAAGGAATAATTGGCAAACATTTCCTCAACTCAGTGAGTTGTTTCTTCACTCTGTTGATGATTTCTTTTGCTGTACAAAAGTTTTTTAATCAGATGAGATCCAATTTGTTGATTCTTTGTAATATTTCCCTAGTGGTCTGGATTTGGTCTGTATAGTCTTTGCCTACACCTATATCTTCAAGAGTTCTACCCATTCTATCTTCCAGTTGATTTAGTGTATATGTGCTCAATAAATAGTGCCAAGCTTGGAGAGTCTTTGTCATTGCCCATCTGAGGCACTGAACTCTGAGCCCCCATTTATGCATTCCTAATATTGTTCTTTGTCTTTTATTTTATCCTTCAATGTACCCCTCATGTAGGCAGCTGGCTGTCTTGGCCAGGACCCCAACATTTGGAGATTTTTCTGTATCTTCTAATCTTTTCCTTTGATCCTCAAATCTTTTATTTGGTGTCTGGGTTTTTTTGCAAGTACCATGCTGTTTTTATCAGAGTAGCTTTGTAGTATGATTTAAAGTCAGGGATTGTAATGCTTCCTGACTTGCCTTTGTTGCCCCAAATTGTTTTTGCTATTCAAGATCTCTTTTTGTTACAAATAAATTTTAGGATTGTTTTCTCTAATTCTGTGAGGAATGCTATCAGTATTTTGATTGGTATTGCATTAAATCTCCATAACAATTTTGCAAGTATGGCCATTTCACTATATTGGGATATAGAGTGAATCCTAGAGCAAGGGATATCTTTCCATTTTCTGATATCCACTTCAATCTCCTTTTTCTGATTACTGTCATTTTCAGTATAAATTTCTTTTACTTGCAATGTTAGATTGATTCCTAAGTATTTCCTTTCTAATGCTATTATGAAAAGTGTTGTTTCCCTAACTTCTCTCTCTGTGAGTTTGTTGTTTGTGTATAAGAATGCTACTGATTTTTGAATATTGACCTTGTATCCAGCTACATGACTGAATTTGGTTTTTTAATCTAGAAGTATTTTGGTGGAGTTTTTAGGGTCTTCTTTTGGAGTCTATACTGTGTAGAATATCTTGTCATCTGTGAATAATGATAACTTAAATTTTTCCTTTCTTACCATTATTCCTTTTATTTCTTTCTCTTATCTAATTGTTCTAGCTAACTTCAGGCCAATGTCCCTAATGAAGATAGGCATGAAAATCCTCAATAAGATAGTGACAAACAGAATGCAGCAAATCATCAAGAAGATTATACACCATGTCTAAGTAGGACTCAGCACAGGGTTCAACATACATAAGTCAATAAATATAGCACACTATATCAAAAGAGCCAAAGACAAAAATCACATGATCATCTCAATAGATGCAGAAAAAAATTTTAAAAAGTCCAACACCCATTCATGATAAAAATCCTACAGAAAATTGTAATAGATGGTCTTCATCTCAATCTGGTAAAAGCCAACAAACCAACAACCACATCATCCTAAACTGTCAACAACTGAAAGGTTTCATCACACTAAAATCAAGAATCAGGCAAGAAGGTCCACTATTACCAATACAGTTCTGAAAACATTAGCCAGAGTAATTAGATTAAAAAATCTAGCTCTTAACATGGAAAAGTAGAATAATTTTGGACAAGAGCAATAGATATCATTGTAGAGGACTATTTGCATGTAAGAATTGATAAAAGCTATCAATGAACTTAATCTGGTAATTATTTCCTCATTATACTTGTTTATGTATAAAAGTAGAAGCAAAACATGGAAAGGAATAAGATAGGCCTGAATTAAGATACAAACTCTGATACTACTTAGATATGTCATCTTGGGAAAATTTATTCAACCTCTTTAAGTCTTTTCATATATAAAACAAGATAATTGTTTTATACCACACAAGATGTTTTTGACTACAAAGTAAATGTCATAATAACAAGGAATAAGAAACAATTTCTTAATAACAATAAATATTACTACCTCACTTAATTTAAAGTAGGATAAGCTGAATATGTGGCCTGCAAAATAATTCAGTTATTATCTTACATTTTTAATCCCATGTTTCTGCCAAAATTGCCAGCCCTATCCAGGTGTAATGTTGTATGACTATAATCCCAGCACTCTGAAGGCTGAGGCAGGAGGATCGCTGAGAATTCAAGGCCAGCCTAGGCTCCAAAGTGAGTTCTAGGCTATAGTGAAATTGTGTCTCATAAAGGCAAAAAAATATATATATCAGCCCCAATCAACCTATCCTTGCCTTAACTGTCATTATAGAGTAGCCACTGAGAAAGAGAACAATGAGGCATAATCTTTAGCTTTACACTGGCCATCACCATGGTTGTGACAAGTTATTAACTAGAAATGAAGTTTTTTTTTATGGTTAGGTCTTATTTTGGGGGAAGTGTGCGTATCACTTCATTCTATCATTCCCTATCAACTTCAATCTTACATTGACTCTTTTTATGGCTACAAAAAGACCTCAGCAGTTGTAAATTCTTATCCAGATGAAACAATATCTTGAACAAAAAGACCATCATAAACTATCTCTTTTTAGCTTTCTAATGAAGGAGGAAATGTTTTTCCAATAACCACTGACGTTTTCCCGGCAACTCTTCTTGCCCTCAGTTGGGTCACATACCCTCCAGCAAAGCTTGATAAATAGATGAAATGATCATGAATGGTTTAGACTCATTTAGTGTAGAAGATATGTTGAGGATTTAATCACAAATATCATATATATATGAATAAATAAAACTGTTTTGTGCACAGAAGATATTATTATCTAAGTAGAAACCCTAAAGAATGGACAAGAACACTCCTAGAACTAATATGAAGCTAAATTACTATATATAGAAAGGTTGAGGAAACAAGATTAATATGCACAATCAATCATTTTATAAATATCAGCAATAAATCACTGGCATTTAAAACTAGAAACACATTATCATGTACATTACTACCCTCAATAAAAATAGATGTAAGTCTAACAAAATATGATTCAGAAGCTATGTTGCTTTGGGGGTTATTTGTGCAAGGGGAACAATACAATACAGGACACATATTTTATAAGATTATTTATAATAGTCACCCAAAGAATGATATACCTAAGAGTGTGCAGGAAATCTGTCCACACACTATAAACCAGGAATCCAGCTGAGGGCCTGGATCCGGAAATAACGTCCTACATGAGACCAGTTGAATACAACCCATAACAATGCCTACCATGAATCCAGCTGGAGGCCCAGAGCCCATAACAATACCTCACGCAGGCCTGTTTCATGAGGATCTGCTGTGGAAAGACCCAAAGGTCAATGGTGGAACCTAAAAGGTCTGTGCCAGCAGGATGAAGGATCTGTGCTAGCAGGCTGAGTGATCTGCACTGGAGCCAGGAAGTGATGCTCAGAAGAACCAGACCTCCCCCGAAAAGTACCACAGCCATCCACAGCAACAGTGAGGTCCCAAGCTCCTCCGATGATCAAGATGGCCGAGTTCCCATCCAGGAAGCCAATGCAGCAAGCTTTTCCAGGAGACCAGTAGTGCACCATCTTCTCCTCCAGAGCAAGCAAGTGATGCTCAAAGTGAGGACCAGAGCTCCCCCAAAGTGAAGTGAAGCCATTCTCAGTGCCAACGAGGCCCGGAGCTCCTCAGAGGATGAAAACAGCCAAGTTCCTCAGGAAAGCTAGCATGAGGAGCTCCTCCAAAACAACCAACAGCTTCCCACAGCTTCTACCAGCTCCCAACAGCCTCCTTCTTCTTCTCCAGGTCTGCCTCTTATGCTGCTGGCAACAGTCCTCAGGTGGGCCTCTCACACCCAGCACCACACTTACTCAGTTCAGTTGGGGGTTATAAGTTGACCACCAGTTATCAATCCACTACAGAAGCTATATAAAGAAAACTGTGAAACTTTGATGAAAGATCTCAAAGTCAAATAACAAGATATTCTATGTTCATGAACAGGAAGATGTTAGTTCTTCCTGATTTGATCTAGAGATTCAAAACAATTAAAATCAAAGCTCCAGCAGGTTAATTTGTAGAAGTAAATATACTGATTTTAAAACTTGTATGGAGCAACAAAAGACACAGGAAAGCCATCTTGATATTGAAGAACAAATTTGGGACAAATTTTAAATTACTGTCAACCAATAGTAATTTAAACAATGTGGTATTGGCAAAAGAATAGATTGTTAGAAAAGAGTACAGGCCTCACAAGTAGAGATATATCAATACAGTCAGCAAATCACTGATGAAAATCCAAAGATAATGTGTGGATCAAAGGTAGTCTTTTCAATAAGTCGTTCCAGAACAATTGAACAGTCTCACACCAAAAATATCTAGACATAGAACCTTTATGCTTTATAAGAATTAATTCAAAACACAGCATAGATGTAAATTAAAATGTAAAACTATAAAACTCCTAAATTAACAAAGGAGAAATATATAGATGATAATGGGTATGATAATGATTTTTCAGATACAACATCAAAAACTATGAAATAAATAATTCAAATTAAAGATATGCTCTGCAAAAGTCAAGAAAATGAAAAGATAAGCCACCAACTTGAAAAAAATATTTGCAAAAGATACATTTGATAAAGGCCTGCTATCCAGATCATGCAAAGAACTCTTAGAACTCAAGAAGAAAATGAACAAGTCAACTTAAAAGTGAACAAAAGACCTGAACAGATACATCACCAAAAAGTCAGCAAGTGTGAAAAGATTCTCAGCATCATATATCATTAGGTAATTTCAAGTAAAACAGTAAGGGCTACAGGAAGGGTAGCTCAGTGACAGAGTACTTGCCTTCCACTTGCAAGGCCCTGGGTTCAATCTCCAGCAGCATAAAAACAACAAGTTGCAACTACACACATACCAAAATCCAAAATATGGACAAAACCAAATGCATACAAGGGTGAAGAGCAGCAGCAGCTTCTTCATTGTTGTGGGTATAAAATTTGGGTTGGCTGGGCATGGTAGTGCATGCCTGTAATCCTAGCATTTGGGAGGCTGAGGCAAGAATATCCATGAATTGGAGGCCAGTCTGGGCTACAAAGTGAGTTCAAAGCCACCCTGAACTACTCAGTGAGACTCTGTCTCAAAACATACCCCTGCAAATGATTTAGTCACTCACTTTCAAATAAGTTAGGTTTCAGTTTCTTATTAAACTAAACATGTTTTATCATGTAATCAGTTGCATTCATTGATATTTGCCCAAATGAAGTGAAAACATATACACACAAGAACTTTTATACAGATATTTATAGTATCTTCTTAAAAATTGCCAGTATTTGGAAGCAACCAAGATGTCCTTCAGTAAGTGAATGGATAAAATTTGGTGCATTCAGACAATAGAATATTACTCATACTAAAAAGAAATGAGCTATGAACTCAAAAAAACACACAGAGGAAATAAATACACATCACGAAGTAAAAAATGTCAACCTGAAAAGCCTGTGATTTCAGCTCTATTACATTCTGGAAAAGGTGGGAAAAAGATCAACAGTTGCCCTGGATTAAAGGAGGGATTAAACAAGAAGGATAAAGGAATAGGTAGAGCATAGAGGATTTTTTTAAATATCACTACTGCATCTGATATTATAATAGTAGACCTATTTCATATATATTAGTCATAACTTACAGAATGTACAATATAAAAAGTAAAATCTAATGTAAACTATAGACATTGGATGAAAATGATGTATCAGTGTCAGTTGAACAGTTGTAACAAATATGTCCACAATAGGGGAGTAAGTACATGAGGGGAAACAGTATAAGAGATCTCTCCATACCTTCTGCTCAGTTATGCTTTAAACCTAAAATTGGCCTAAGAATCTAAGTTTAATAAGATGACTAAATTTAATAATTTAAAGTAATCACTAAAATTTTGCAGTATGTGACATATACAAGTTTAAACATGCATAAATACGCAGCATTTAATCAACCTCTGCTCATCAACCGCGTAACTGATATTTTTCCTTTAAGTTCCACGTCAACCCTCACCTTCCTTGTAACACTCCTTTTAACTATCCTTTCTGTTGATTTTCTCCTTCACCTGAAACCCTATATCTGTAAGCCACAGAAAAGAAATGTGTCCTCAAAGGACCTACCATGATTTCAGGTTCACACATAGAATGCCTCGATTCACCCAAAACACTATAAGCTACTCTTTGAAGAAAGAAACTTTACTCTTGCAGTACTCTTTCTCTTCTTCAGCAGCTTGATGTTTGTTCAGCATCTCTGAAAATTTCTTTAAGATGGTATTGAAACCACCACTTGAACTCATGTGTGAAAAGAATCTTCTTGGAAACAATGTTGTTAAAAATAAAATAAATCTTTCAACTTTTCACCATGTGAAGTATAAATAAGACTGCATCAGTGTATTTGCAGATAGTGTTTCATGTCTACATAAATATTTGTGTACACAATTTAAACCTAAGGGTTTTTTCCCTCACATCTTATTTTATGTGCCAAATAATCACTGTGGGGGATTAAATTTTCTAGGAGTAGCACACAGCTGTTAGGTGCCACAAATATGTTAAGCTACAAAAGTCTATTTGAGGGCAACATTTCTGAAAAAGGTTCACCACCTCATCTGTGAAAAGCCTCAGAGCCTTTTGCTAATTATAATTAGGTTCAACAACCAAATAAAGCTATTACATTTAAGCCTGACAATTGAAGGTCATGTTCAAAGTTGGAAAGAGGATAGAGAACATGTGAGGAAGAGTTTCTATAAAAATTTTCCCTTCCCCTCTAGTGCCTTAACACACATAATCCCTGTTTGGTCCGGGATATTTGCTTTAGTCCTGCAGATGCTGAAACAAGATCAGCTCCAGTTGGGAGAGTCTCATGCAAGACCAAAAAATGGGTATTTAAAAATTAAAAGTAATTACAACCATTGGACTTAATAGAAAACCTACAAGCAGAGTATGTATGTAGTTTTAAATATATATATATGTATGCAGTAGGCAAACTTCCCACTGAGAGCCCAACCTTCCTTATATCAAAGACATAAAAAGTGCATCTCTCAATCAAACTTCTGAATTTTGCCAGGGACTTTTATCATGTTCAGTGTGCTTTTCTCAGGCAAGCCCATCAATTTTGGAGGCTGGGAATACTCTGCATACGCTACTCAATGAACACAATGTCTACATTAGGAGATTGTCAGCACTGTCCTTTTCCAGCACCCTCTAGGCTCAGAATCATTTCTTCATTTTACAGATGACACTGAGCTGGAAGAGCCTAAGGCACATTCCTAGGATTATCAGACCAGTAAAGGGTAGAGTCAGGATTCAAGTTCGGCTTAGTCTGGCCTCTGATCCTGTGTTCTTTCCTCCATCCTTACTCATCAAAAGAATTTGGGTCTTTACAAAGCTCCTTTGCTTATATTGGATGCTGAACTTTCTAACATTTAGTGCCTAGAACACAATAATAAATTAATCATTTGCCTTGGGGCTGCCTGGTGTCATACTTGAATATCAAACCATTGACAAGGGTGTCACTTCACCTAACTACACTGTTCACAACAGGACAGCACCAAGAGCTAATTTCTCCTCTCTTAATCTTCCCTCCAGAGTATCTGGTCTGCACACAGGTAGAAAGGAGGCGAAATTACATCATCAAGCAACACAGAAATTTCACTAACAACAAATGTAAAATCATGTGGTAAAAGTCAAGTGATGTCCACTTTTCTATAAATATAGAATTCTATGGAGTTAAAAGTAAAATTGTTGTGTGACAATAACTGCACACTTCATAAGTTGAAGCATTAAGTTATGGGAAAAAGGGGTCCAGAGGTCTGGTCGACAGCTGTGGCGGAAGAGCCGGTCT
>NW_004955425.1:6063744-6133067 GCF_000276665.1 Chinchilla lanigera | reverse complement strand
CCCCCCCCCCCCGCCAATAGTACCACCTCCAAACCACGCCCCTAGCCCACCTCCATTGCCACGCCTCTAGCCTGCTCAATAAAACGCCTTCCACAGTAAAACGGATCTGCGCCATCAGCCTGGTCTCCGGTGTCTCTTTTCACCGTACCGCGACTTACCACGGGCCCAGGTCCCTCGACCCAAGGAGGTTCAACCTCATTAAGTCATATAAATATAAATATCAAAATCAGAACAATACTCTTCCTTCATTAGAACATGGGGAGAAGGGAGAAATCTTTCTGGCTTCTAAAGAGAAATGGCTTTGAACATAGAGAGGCAGGGCAAAGATGAGCATTATTCTGAAGATGGGAATAATTCTCTTATAGGTGAGAAAATATTAATTTAAAGAGATTATGTTACTAAAAGACTAATATAGTAACAAAGGTAGAGTTCATTTTTCCTCTTAAGTTTTTACATTGACACAATTGCAATCCTAAAGTATGTCTTATTACTTCTCTATCTCTAAAATCTGCGCATTTCCTAAAGGTACACATATTCTCTTAGATAACGAGCCAGTTACCATAAACAGAAAAATAATCTTGACGTATTACAACTATCTAAGCTACAAACTTCATTTTAGTTTTTCCGATTCCTACAATTAAGTCCTTTACAAGAAAAAAGGCCCAAGATCATGAATTCATTCAGTTATATGTCTTTTAATCTGGAACAGTACCTCAGTCTTTTCATGTTTTATGATGCTGATTTTTTTTTTTTTTTTGGAAGAACATAGGCCAGAAATTTTCATCTTGTCTGATTTTTCTTTGGGATTTGATTCATGTTTGTACTTTTGAATCATATTAGGAAGCATTTGATAACAATTTGTTCCATTAATGGTGATGTGAACTTTGAGTACATGGTAAGGCAATGGTTAAAAGATTTCTTTACTGTAAGGTTACTGTTTTCCTTTGTAAGCAATAAGAGTCTTGTGGGGAGATATAACATCATTATGTGTGGTTTTAAATGTAAAAATTACTATCAAAGTCTTTTCCCCCTTGGTGTTTTCTTCAATGTAGTCAAGAGGCTAAAAATATTTATTGCACTTAGAATGCTCATGTTTTTTAATGATACTAAATTATGGTATATCTATTTTATCTAAAATATGGATTTTTATGAGAAAAATAGTCTCATAACTATAGGGTAATAGCTTGATGAAAGGTTAAAAAATTCCACTTTTATAATCACTTTTGTTGCCCCACATGGTGGTACACACCCATAATCCCAGCACTCCAGAGGTGAAGGCAAAAGGATCACTGGGAGTTTAAGGCCAGCCTGGGCTACAAAGTGAATTCAAGGCCAGCCTGAACTGCGTAGTGAAACTCTGTCTCAAAAAGACAAACAATCATTTTTATTGTTCTTGAAACTTGAATCCTATATCCAAATTAGCTTAGTTGCCAAGGACTATAATTTAATATAAGGCAAAATCTGTTACTATTTTTTAAAAAATGTTTATTTTGAAAAGGTGCCCATTGGCATGTTATCCTACAGCATTAACTATGTGTAATCTAATTGCCTGCAGAAAATATCTGAATTGATGACAGTTCAGAATTATTATTGCTTTCTGTTGGGTAAAGAATCAAAACACTTTGTTGGCATATTTATAGATAGAACTAGAAATTTTGCTGCCTAACAAATATATGCTCCATGGAGAATGGATTAGAAAGGGGGAAGAAAACAAGTAGACTATATAGGAGTCTGTAGCAGTAATCCAGAAAACACATGATAATTATACCAATTTGAGCTGCAAGTCAGAGAATAAATCAATAGCAAGGGTGATTATTTGCATATAAGGGGTAAGATACAGAGAGATGTCAGGACAAATCTTTTAATTAAATGTGATCATCAGTGTGGACAGGCCATCACTGACTAAGAGGGCAAGTCTACAGAGTTTTGCACATGTGACTTTTGAGATGCCATTGAGGCATCCCAGTGAAACTACCCAGGAAGCATTGAGCTTGCCAAGTATGGTGCATGGAAGGGAAGTGAGGGTGGAACCACTCTGCCTACGCACTCATACATTGACATCAATCTGGTACCATTTTCAATTAGCCTCCATAAAACTCTGCAACCACGTTGTGAAACAGATTAAGTAAACCGGGCTTTCAGAGACGTTGCACTTTCCTTATGGTAGCACCAAGACAGGCTGTTCGAATACCTTTAGTGAGTCACTGTGATGCATTTTAAGTACATTTTCTTGTGTAGATAAAATTTTAGATTAAAACTGGGTCCTATACTCACCACTGTAAAATGTCATATTACTTTTCTGTTATGAAAAACTATTGACCTATCTATGCACTACTGTCTCTAAAAAATGATGTACATCAACCCCACCATGTTCTCCCCACTACTGCCTGGAGCTTCCTACTCCTGCCTTCTGTGTGTTGATAAAGTATGACCCACTTTGCTGTCCAGATTTGTTTTTTCTTTTTATTTTAAACAGAAAAAATAAAAATAACAAAAAAACAGAGATTCAGAACAGGCTAGTAGGAGAGTAACAATAATTAATATACTGTGTATTGTTATAGTCATGATAGTTATTCAGTGTAAACGATATAGGCATGAAATATTGTCCAAAAAAGTATTAGCACTAAACTTTCTTTTCAGTGAACTAAGGGAAACTAGCTGTATAACTATTTTAACTATCTTGCATGTGTGTATATACATATTTTTTTCTTTTCCCTTCTTTCCTTTCCCCTTTCTCTCATCACAGTTTTCATTTCCTTTGAACAGTTTCTTCCCTAGTCACAATATCCATTGTACATTTTGGACCTTATTTACCAGATTTGATTGTTCAGAGAGAGGGACCTGCAAAGTTAAACCTGAACCAAAGTTTTCCCATAGATGCTTATGATTAGAATTAAACATTTTATCTCAATGTATATGCTCTCTAGAACCAGAGAACATAAACTCAGGGGATGATTGAATGTCCACATTCTATACAAGAGGCCAAGAACATTATAGAGAGTTTATTGGTAAGAGAAACCGTAGGAAGCCAGTGCAAAGTGAGATGCAGACATTAATGAGGATGAGAATCCTGGGAGTCTGACTCCTGAGATGTAGTCAGGCTACTCTCTTCTGGGCCCACTCAATACTTGGTACCTTTACTTAGTTTAGCTGGAGCTGAGTTTTAGCTATTTGCACCCAACAAAACTGACTGGACCACTCCACTGCTTACTAATCAATCCACCAGCAGCTGAAGCACACGCCAAATCCTCACCATGACACATGGGTTGATCTGCCAGCTATCTGAGAGTAAGTTGATTATATTGGACTACTGCTATTATGGAAGCTACGATGCTTTGTTCTTGCTGGAATAGACATTTACTCTGACTTGGATTTTCCTTATATAAAATGATTTTTCAAAAGCTACCATCCATGGCCTTACAGAATACCTTGTCTATAATCATAGTTTTCTCCACAGCATTGCTTCTAATCAAGAAGAACATTTCACAGCAAATGATGTATAGCAATGGCCGGTTCTCATGGAATTCTGTGGTCTTACCCTGTTCCCAGAATCCTAAAGCAGTTGGTTTGACAGAACAGTGGAGTCAATTTTTGAAGATTCAGTTATGATGTCAATTAGCTGGAGGGTCAGTTAACTGCCTTAGGTGGAAGCAAGGTTTCCTAGAGACTGTGCCTGCTCTTAACCAGCATCTAATATATGGTACTATTCCTCCTATAACCAAGACTCATAGACTTACAAATAAATAGGTAGTAATGAGACTACTCACTATTACCCATACTGACACTCTAACAAAAAATTTGTTTCCTGTTTTAGCAACCTTGTACAGAGCTCTTAATTCTAGAAGGAGGAATCCTTACACCACAGTACATAATAATTTCCTTGAAACAGAGGACTTTTACCTTAACTACAGTAGTTACTTTGCACTCCTCATGTCTTTCAATCAACAGAGAAAGAAGGAGGCTCCTGTGCTGGCTCCTGGACTTGTAGATTCTATTACTCTAAATTATACATAACACTTTTTATACCCACCCTTATGCACTGAACATAAATCTTTGCAATCTGATTATTTCCTGCCTGCTTATGTGCAGTATAGATGGCCCATTATATGGAACAATTGATATTTCTAGGAAAGGGGTTATTACCATCTCGGGGAAGTAGACTAGCTCCTCCACACCTGATGTTTCTCCATGTGCACCATATACATCTTGGGGAGACACAAATAACTCTACCCCCAACAACATGGAGCTCCTGAGTTCATAGAATGGGGCCCCTGTGGGAGATTTGAAGGAAAAGACAACTCAGCTTGGTATATGGCCTGTTGGCACTGGTACACTAATTATTAGGGAAAAAACACCTCTGTCTTATATACTGATGCTGAAGGGTGATTAGCACAGCATAGGTCTGGCTTCAGGCCCCATTGCCACGGGCTATCATTAGTGGCAAGCCTGGGGCCCTTCAAACAACTTTTCGGAAATTAGCTCTTCCCTATTATACAGGTCAACAATGGTAAGGGATTTTAATCAAATTTACTGCTAACATTTCCAATATCCAGGTTTGGAAAGGCAAAACCACACAGCTTCCCATGTGTACATACAATCCTTATGTTTTCTTATATGGGACTGTTGAATGGAATTTTACATCATTTACCTGTAGAGAATGTGCATTGAGCCACTCTGTATCAACACCTTAGTAAAGAAGACTTTACTAATCTTAGGGTGTATGCCTAGGGTCTGGATGCCCATGAATCTTACTGAACCATGGGCCAACACTCCTGCTATTCATTTGTTACAATCTCTAATTAACCATCTTATACATACAACAAAAAGAATATTGAGTTTCATTATTGCTGGGATTGTCTCTTCGGTATTGTTTATCTCAAGAGTTGCCGTATCCTCTGTGGTTCTCTCTCCTTCTATACAGACTGCTTATTTTGTAGGCAGCTGAACCAAAACAACAGATAAAATTTGGAATATACAGCACTCTACTGATCCAAAATTGCAGTCACAGATTAGTGTCTTAGAAATGAAACTACTGTTATGTGGATGGGAGATCAAATAGAGAGCCTGTATCTACAGCAGGGCCTTGACTGCACTTTTAACATCACTGGGTATTATATAACTCCTCTTCCCTGGAACCAATCCCTTAGGGACATATGAAAAACAATACACAGGTTGCTATGCATGGCAACGTAACTTTGGATCTAGAAGCTTTGCAAGAGGCTGCATTATCTATGTCTCAACATATCCATAATTTTGATAAGCAATTCAAGATTGGGACAAGCTTGCTGATACTTTTGATCAGCTTCATCTGTGGAACTACCTCAAAGCCCATTTTGGATTCTCTGATAAATTGATTATATTAATATGTTTGTGTCTTTATCTCTGTTTCTAGACTACTGAGGGGGTACCAAACCAACCCAACAGCCTAGATACTATCCAACTTCAAGTCATGCTGTTTCAACTCTTGCAATTACAGAGACAAAAAGGGGGACCTCTTGGGGACCTGGCCACATGACTGGAGTCCCATGGTCTGGAGGTTGGTGTGACCTTGCTTTAGGAACCAAGAGGTATGCGGAAGGCTGCCTGCTTCCTGGCTGAGTAGAGAAGGCTCCTATCTGCGGTATCCCTAAGGCAAGATAACATCTGCTGAGCACAATCTAAAGAACGCAGGCATGTTGATTTGGAGAAGGACTTGTTCTCCATTCCTTTGTCCCTCTTTTACTACAGTAGCTGTTCCAAGAAAAGTACACTGTGCCTTCCCTGTGCTCTGTGCTTGCTGATAAAAATAGGCCATCTGGGGAGATTGATGTGCCTGTCCACTAAACGCAGGTTCCTCCTGGTCCCCTTGTACCTTGAATTTCTGTCTTCCTTTTTTCCCTGCCTTTCTCCCATAGGTACCAGGAGTCTGATCAGCCCCTGGAAACCATGTCCTTTGATTAAAATAAATGCAGAACCACAACAACCCAATTCAGGTAAGAGTGCTAATAGCCTACTCTCCATGATGAAGCCTTTACTGTTTTGATTTGACCCATCACGGCCGAAATGCACGCTGAAAACAGAGTATGGAATAGTGAAAGAGGACAGATAAAAATAACAGTTACAACCACACAACCATTTGCCAAGATGAGGACTAAAATTGTTATATGTCTTCTTTGTTTTATTATGAATATGTTTCTGTCTGTATATGTGTATATTTCTGTATATGAATGTAAAAAGAAAACTTTGTCTTCCTTTCCTATTCCCTTGTCACCCACCATAAAATGTATTCATGATAGCTCACTTTGCATCACTGTGTTAGTTATACTATAAGACCGAATACGTCTAAATTAAAAAAAAAGTACTAAGTGGTGGCTAAGGTGTGTCCAATCAGAACTCTAATATTTGATGGGGAAATGCAAAATGGTACAGTCTCTGGGGGGAGTTTAGCAGTTATCCTTGCTCACCATATGGTATAGAAGTCTTACTTCTAAAAGGAAGAATGCTTTCACCAGAATGTATAACTTCATTGAAATAGAAGTCTTTTATCTTAACTAGTCACATTATGGTCTTTATGTCTCTGAATCAACAGGCAATCTAGATACTGACTCTAGAGAAATAAGAACTTCTACTCATTCAAAACCCCCTGTTGTCTATAGTATTCACTATTACGAGCACCTGGAAGCAAATGTCCTTTATTGGGTGAACAGATGCATCAAAAGTGCATACATAAAATAGAATTCTGCTCAGCAATAAATAAAAAGGGATGTATTATTGATACGCTCAGCAACATGAATATCGTATCACAATTATTTAAAAGCACCAAAGTAAAAGTTTATATGCTATATTACTCCATTTATATGACTTTTTGGAAAAGACAGACACATACATGGAGAACAGATCAGTTACTGCCTGGGGTTATTGTTATGGTTTAGATCTAAAATGTCCCCCAAAAGTTTTACGTAGTCAGAGGTGGGGCTTTGGGAAGGTGATTGGATCACAGAGGATTAATACACTGATGAGTTCATAGCTGAACGTGCTGATGAAAGATGGGGCTGGTCAGAAGATGCGGGTCACTGAAGGGATGAATTGGATGAGTGCATTCTTGTCCCCAGCTTCTCTCTTCTTTGTCTGCTGCCTGGCTGCCACAGATGAGCAATATTCTCTGTCATGCCATCCCACCATGTTACTTCTGCCTGGAGTCATTCAACCATGGACTGTAGCCTCTAAAACCACGAGCCAAAATAAACCTTTCCTCCTTTAAGTTTTGGGTGTTAGCTGTTTTTGTCCCAGCAATGAGAAAGTACCTAACACAGATAGGGTTGGAGTAGGATTTGATGACAAAGCAGCATAAGGGAATTTATAGAGGTGAGGTTAATTATTCTGTATCGTAATCGTGGTGGTAGTTATAAAACTACAGATTTGTCAAAATCACCATTTAACAAGTAAAAAGTGAACTTTAGTGTGTGCAGATTTCTTAATTGTCCATTAAAATACATTTAAAACAAGGATATGTATTTAAGAAAGTTCAGTTATGAAGAGTGAATCAGATGCATCAAACCCCAGAGGCATAAGGCTTACTTGCAGGGCTGCTGGATTATCCAAATAAGATTTGCCTGCAGTCTTATCTAGGATCATGTCAGTGAGTTGGAGCAAAGTAGCTAGGCTTGAGCAAACACTGCATTGTAAAAGTGGCAGCATATGAGGAATAAGAGACAATGCTCCCTCTTTTTCTCTTTTTTTTTCGTGGGGGTTCTTTTTTTAACTTTAGTATTATTCACCAGAACTCATTCATCAGGAGAAAACTGGATACAAGAAGGATTTTAGTAGGGAAGCAGTAGCTTAGTTTGGGATACAGTAAGCCTGGTGGTATGACTGTAAGTTTGTAGGCAGATATTTACATGATGTAATGGCTGAACTAAAATACTTATATTCTATCTAAGTAATGGTTTTGTAGAGTGATATAATATACTATAATTTTATAACTGATATTTCCAGGAATCCCAAACAGTGCATTAAAATGCAAAGTGTATTTTTTCAATTCATTGAAATATTCCTCCCAGAGACATTTCTAGTTTAGGACCTTGCAGACTTTGCACATTAATTTGTTGTGTGTACAAAGGTGCAAAGCTTCTGACTAGAGTCTGAGTAGCAAGGGTAATTACTTAGCTCCCAGTGTAGCTTGAATCTCTCTTTAGCTCATGACATTTATCAGCTCTCCTGAGAGCAGGCTCTTCAGCCTCCAGGACAAAAATTAAAAAGCTGAGTAGGACAGATGTTGTCAGAAGTCCTTAAATGCCTATTTTCAATATTAGGGACTAAGGTAGCTTTTAATTTTACATCTCAAGGATGATGAGAAAAAAATATATCTGCCTCTTGCTGCATAATATTTCTCAGTAGGCCTAATTATATTTATGGTACTTAGTTCCTAAAGTGACTGATTAGGTTTTTGTTCTCATTAGTACTGGAAGAAGAGATGTGATGCCTGACCTGGAGAACAAGAGTCATTTCTTTTCATCCCAAATGAAAATAAGCCAGTGAAGTGCAGTGGTGCTCAAAGCCACAGATGAAAATGCTTGTTCCTGTGTTGTTTTGTGTTCCTTTGTTTCACATGGATAAATCTGACATTCCAGAACATCATTTTTTCTTCAAGAGGCAGTCTGCTGTTTCTGTTGACTTCTTCCCTGTCTCTGACACTGTTCTTGACACATGGTCAAAATTCACAAGTACTAATTGATGCTGATGTGCAGTAATGAATCATAAGACTCTGCTTTACTTGAACCAATAGTTAAGTGCCTCTCTCTCTCCATCTTGTCCTTCCTACCATGCACCTCCCTTCACCTCAACCCTCACACGTTTTCCTATTTTGGAGGCTCACTTCCTTACTCCTTTCCAGGTTCCTAAAGGCAGGGAGACTGCTAGAAATGTTAAGAAATGAGCTAAATTTCTTATGGCGACATGTCTCAGGGATCCAGCTCAGCTTAATTGGGATTCTTAAACTGCCTGACTGTAAATAACTGGTGATTTTACTGACTCCCAAGGAAGTTGTCTTTTGTGAAGAAGTAAGGGAATGGAAACAATGCCCAGAGGGGAAAATTTGCGGGTATGTGGGTTAATAACAGAGGGAGAAATTACTGACTTCCTACACCAGACTCTGAACTGGGTCTGATTCCCAGGAAGATGGAAAGTTATAACAGTTGTGTTGTAAATTAATTGTGTAATGAATTCTTAAATGAACTTCTGAGTCGGAGGACCTCAGCAGAGATACTTTTTCACCAATATAACCAATTTTGTATTTAATACCTTAATGGTTTCCAAGGTTATCACCAAAGGTCTATCAGTGTATGACTGCAGGGACTCCATCCTCATGAAGAAATGAGACTGAACGGGTAGTAGTCAGCTGGGTAAAGACTTGGGAGAGTAGGGAGAACATTTCAGGAAAAGTAGACAGATTAATCAGCATGTAAAAAAGAGCTCAATGTTTGGAAAAATCTCCAGTGTTTCATGATTTATGAAGCTTGATGTTATAACATAGAGTACCAACCTTGAAAAATAGACAGGTCTTATTTCTTCCCTCTAAATGCTCATATTCCACAGTGAGAGCCAGGGGTTGCCAACCACAGCCCAATGAGTATAGCTGCCTAAGGATCGGGATAAGAAAGAAGTGTGACATTGCACTTAGATGCATCAGGAATGTCAAGATCAAAGACCAGAGAGGACAGTGATGGCAAATCTGCCAGGTTTTAATGTTTCTGCTGTGGCAGTGAGGAAATAAGAATGGTTCTTTGCCCCTGACAGATGTGAGCTCAGACACGTACATTGTACACTTATCAGAGTGTGCTCATTAAATCTGACCTATTTTTCTAGATATTGAAAAAAACATATTATATTCACAGCTGTGCTTTCCTAGTTCTCTCAAATCCTTCTGACAAGGCTGAAATATACACTTATTTAGCCATTAACATCAGTCCTTCACCATCTTTTAACAATTGGGTAGTACATTAGCTGAAGCAGTAGCTCTACAGTTCTTAATCTTCCCATCTCAGAGTGACCTGCAGCTTGATGAGCCTCTGAAAAACTGCTTTGAAGTTGAGGTACCAATTAGTCAGTCACATTATCACCTTATAGAATAACCTCTATTCATTCTAATTCAAGCCATACTGACCCATTGTCTCATTTTTCATATTTTTCCTTGAGTTCTCTTGAGAGCTAAAAGGAAGATCGCCTTTCAAATACATTTAATAAATTAGCTACATTTAAATAAAGAAAAGATTTATATTATTTTAAAAGTCTCCTTTACTAGTATTATGTAATGTAGGTGTTAGAGGAAGGGCAGACCATCACTAAGTCTGACTTCAAGGTTTACAGTCCAGGTAGCTACTTGAAGCCTGGCATATTGAACCATAGCAGAATTGCAGGTGAAAAGAAAAAGAGCTTTATTTAGATTAGAAAGATCTGGCTATGTACATAAGAACCCTTACCTTACTCTACAGCATTACAAAGATGTATATTTAGAATAAATTAATTGACTATCTGTAATAAGTTTTTTAGCTACATTATAGTTAAGCATCTAAGACTTCATTGTTGAATAAATGATTACATATCTTTCAAGATTATTATAGGCTTTGCTTTCCAACCATTTAATTATATTTATGTCTTACTACCAAGTTTCCTGTTTCTCTTAAATTTTTATACACAAAGTTGAATGGAATATAACTCTATAACTGGCAAAGTTTGAGTTTTTGACTTTAAATTTTTCTCAGCACTTAGGATACTCTCGTGTTGCTGAGCTTGTTACAGGCTCTCCTTTAGTGGAATTCTACCTTTATTTTGTGCACTGTACCTTGCTCTTTGGTGTCATCACATTTATCATACTACCTTTCTTCCTAAGACTCACCTCTACAGAGTCCTGGCACAGACCAAGCAGCGCGTTCTCATGTCAGTCCCCCAAGGCTGAAAAGGATGGGGACAAGTTGTGTTTTCTCTATCTTAAATTTGGTTTTAATTTTTATGTTTTGCTAGTACCACTGGGGATTGCAATTAGGGCCTTCACACTGAGCTATATCCCAGCTCCTAATTTTTATTTTCAGAAAGGGTCTCACTAAGCCACTAAACTGCCAAGAATGCTAGGATTATAAGCGTGTGCCACCATGTCTGCCATCCCTTCAATTTTATCAGAGAGACAAAGCTCTCCAAGAGGCCACCTGATACCTTATAAGTCACATGACCATTTCTCAGAGCAGAAGAGAATGGAGAAATGAATTTCCTGGTGAAAATATACACGATTGCCAACAACAAATAAAATCATAATTATTACTTTTTAAATAGATGCATGCATAATTCAAATAAAATAAATCTATTCTTTTCTATTCTAAAGAGAATAAAACAAAAACAACAGAACAACAAAAAACAATAAAAACAATACAGAGTTTCAAAACAAGCTGATAGGAAATTAGCAATGGTTGTTACATTACATATTATTAAGGAACAGTTAATGCCTAATTGTTTGATCAATCTTGCCTACCTATATCTGGCATTCTGAGCAACTACTGTGAAAATAGCCATAACTAAGTTTGTTTCTATCAAGAAACTAATCCAAGCATGGCTTTTGAGTAGGCCATCAAGAATATCCAACACATTTGCAATTGCACAATATGTGAGTGAAGGGTTTCCCTGGTTTAGAAATTTGGTAGATAAAAAGGAATTGGAAAAATGAGCAGGCTTGGGTGGAGCATGAAAGATGACTTCCCTCTTGGACATGGTAATGTAGAAATACCTATGGCAAATTGAGGTGGACATGTTCAAGCAAATGGGAAAACATGAGGCCAGATCTTAGGACAAAGTCATGTGCTGGAGAGACACTTGAGAGCCGTCAGTGGATTTGATGGTGATTGAAGCTATGAGTTTGAATGTGATTAGTTACAGAAAGTATGAAGAGAAAAAAGGGAAGGAACTTCTGTGAAATTCCAGTATGTTAAGCACAGAAGGAGAAATTCAGAACCTAAACCAACCTGAGGTCTAATACTAATTTCAGTCCTTATTACCTTTGTTACTTGATGTTCCATGGTTTGTCCAAGATTACACATCTAGTATGTAAAATAATCTAGTTTTAAATTCAGATATGACTCTAAAGCCCATGTTCTTTACCATTCAGAATCCTGGTAAGCCAGAAGTGTGAGTGAGCTCCATCTTTTATCAGGGCCAGCCCTGACTTAATTTTTCTACATGCATCTAATTAACCTCCCTTCCACAAAGTCAAGCCTATAAGAGAAAATACTAAACACAGGTCCTTTGATGAAGAATGCTGCCAAAAGATAGCAGTAAATGGGGTGCTTTCCACACTCTTAGGATGAGAAGTCTATCCATTCCTCACATCAAACCATTCTCTTTCTGGGAATTCTCAGCCACCTATATCTGAGAAACTGGTAACCTGTTAAGTGGAGAAGCTCTCTAGTAAAGGGCTGTGTGAAAGAGGGAAGTAATTAAGTGGCACCAATAATATAATCAATCGTACACACACTGTACAGGTCATGCTACATTTATTATCAAAGGCTTCAAAATAAAAACATTTGTGATAATAAACAGCATGTTAATTATGCTGCTTATTATCATTTGAGTAAAAATGTAGGAGATAAAAAGGTCTAGGCATTGATATAAAGTCAATCACTCATATTTTAAATTTGCTTAGAAGTGTAATGAGAAAATTTTTTTTTTCGTTGAAAGAAAATAAATAATTTATTACAAAGAGTTTCAAAAGAAAAAGGATTGTTATCTAAAATTGTGGCTATTTTTAATGGATTTTTCCATGGCTACAGGCTTGTCTTTTTTGTATTTTACTTCCTCTCTTCTCCTAATGAAGAAACAATAAATGACAGCAACTAAAGCCAGGCTCTTTGAGCTATTGCTCTATAACAAAATAATTTAGGGAGGCAGCAGAGGACTCAGTGAACTTTTATATGAAAGTTGTTCATGTTTTCCTCTGGTACAACTTTTCCATTCAGATGTTTTTATGACAACTACAGTCTCTGAGGATTAGCTATACAAAGACTGATATTTTAGAACAAGATTTCTTTTATTACTTAATCACTGCAATTTGACAATAAAACCATCTGCCTATAATTGGCTAGCTTTAAATATTGCTCAAGTCCAGAAAACTGAATGTCTGAAAGGTTTCATTGTTTTATCCTGGCACATCAAATTTTACCTTCATGCAGAAGCTCTGAGTCTGAACTTTTTATGCCACTAATGGGATTCAACGTTTTACAATTTAAAAAAATTTGAAATTTTAAAAAATCTAATTAGTTTCATATTACATGATAAAAGAGCACTCATTTAAAGTCCTTTATAAATTGTCATATTTGGTAATCTCCTGTTCTACATTCATAAAAGCCATGACTCCTGAAATTTACTGGGTTGTTATAGTAGGCAGTATGCCCAATTCATTTGATATTTAGACTCAAAGGAAAACAAAAGAAAGACACTCATTTTGTTACTAGTGACAGGCTTTCTAACTACGGCGTTTGTTTCTTCAGCTGACCCTTTATAACTAGGTTTTCAGACTCCTGTGTCTCACGTCGCTATGAAGTCAGCTGCTGATGGCCCACAGCAGGGTGGGAGGTACAGTCTCTTACAGTGCCCAGCGTCATTGGTTTGATTCTGTTCCAGTCGAAACGGACAAAGTTTTTCTACCCATTCTGAGTGGCACACATCCTCAGCAGCTCTCTTCGAACTAGTGATTGGCAATACTTTTGAACTTTTGCCCATTTTATACGTAGCATAAACTTTATAGCTGCAGTCATAATGAGCTTTCCAGCCTACCCCTTCTGATAATTAAAGTCGTCCCTAGAATAATGTTCATCAGACTTTTGTACTTTTTTCTTCTAGACTGTGCACCAGATCTTTCTTCTTAAAGGCAAGACAGTTCCTTATTTTTGGAAAGTCGCATTGTGAAATATCACCAGGCAAAACAAAAAATGAAAAATAAAACAAACAAAACAAAACACCTCTGTATTTGGGATTATTTCACTTAGAAGGCATTACTCTGAACTGGAGATCTACATCATCCTTACATGTGTTTTCTTATATATGACCTTAGGAATGTCAAGAAACTAGAATCTTAATGAGATACACTTGAAAAGATCAGTGACAAACCTATTTTTCATATGTATCAAGAGCTCTAGGGAAAAACAAACCTGATATTGTATAAACTTATCAGAGAAGACGCTAGTTCTTTGCTCTTAAAGATGCAGTGAGACATGATAGCTAAAGTATGAGTTCTAGGACCTTGGTTTTAACGCTGGCTCTCCAATTTAGCCACAAGGCTTGGTGATAAACTGTGAAGACCATGACCAGCAAACAAGAGTTACAGCCTTGCTATGTATATGTAAGCATATTAGTTCTCTTGCCAGTAGGGCAAAAACACAAAGAAGCAAAGATAAAAACAATCTCAAAGGGTATGGAACCACAGAATAGAGGTGCGTGGAGAATGGAGGGCAGGTTTAGAGAAAAAGCATCTAACTCTTCCAGGAGGGGACAGTCAAGAGGGTGTTAAATAAGGCAGTGACAGCAGTGATAATTTGAAAATGGTTTTAAAAGAGGATGAACTTTGTGCATGAGAGGAGGATAATAATAACTAATATAAAGAGCATTTCCAATATGCTAGAGATCAAATGCTTTCATAGATCATCTTGCTTAAGCTTCATGTCCTATGAGGTACATACTGTCCATATATTTACACTACTAATAAGTTGAGGGAGCTCTTGAAAGCCTAAGTTCTTTGTGCAGGGGGAGGAAGTTTGTAAATGACCAGATCAGGATTCACACCCTGGGAGTCTGACCTCAGACCCTTTACTTTGCCCGTAGCCCAATGGGTGCCTCCATATACCAAACCCCGGGACTGATAAGAAAGTCATGCTCTAACCCTAGGGGAAAGGACTTACTCACTGAGGAGAACAATGAGCTATCCAGTGTTTGCTAGAGAAAGAAAGATAACAGTGTGGAGGATACACAGGAGGATACACAGTGATAAGATAAATGTATTAATGTGTAGGATCATACGGTTTTCTTCCCCTTTCCTCTAATCTCTGAGGAGAGCAAGGACAAGGATGCGTGGATGCACTCTTACAAGATAAGTTGTCGTGGATGCACTCTTACAAGATAAGTTGTTGGAGCAGAGTATACTCCCTATTGGGACTTTCTATGACACAAGGAAAATGTGGGCGCTGCGCATCATAAAAGGAGAGAGCTTAGATTAAAGGTTTACTTTGGAGCAGTTCAAGGGAAATGATTGGAACCAGAGGTGAAGGAGGGACCCCAAAATTTACAGTTTAAGCTGAGGTACTTGTGAGTGGCAGGGGCACTGTTAATGATAGTGATGAATCAACAAATACAAAGCCAGGATATTTGTTCACCCCAGCGAAAGACTTCGGTAATCACTACTTGGGACTGCCTCTGTTTGTTGAAATTAGGAGATTGACTGTAATATCACGACTTTAACTCTTCGGGGAAGACACAAAGTATAGTTGGGTTGAGTGGAATTTGTAATTACTATGTATCACAAACAGATGCTACTAATTTCAAAATAATAATGAAAAAGAAATTAGGAGAGCAAGATCACCCTGGAGTCTGGACATGCCAGAGAATCCAAGAGGGCAGAAGCTTTGATAAGAGAGAATGTGTACAAAGTGCTTGAGCCCATTAAAGAGATAAGATTAAAATTCCTGTTTGGGTCATGTTTCTTTAAATGCAAAACTACTCCCACAGCTGAACTAATGGGTAATGGTTTATGAGTTTTACTGGAGTTTGCACATGAAAGAATCTGCACAATACATGTGGACATAATCAGAGTGAAGCTGGTAGAGTCTGAGTGGATGAAGTCCATATGCAAATAAGCACGAAGAAATAAAGCCTGGGAAGATCAGAACAAGAGAATACAGGCAGTTTAGATTATAACTGACAAATGTAGGTTTTCCCTGTAATACTTTTCTTTGTAGTCTATACACTGCAATAAAAATGATGACCCTGATCACGAAGTAGCCTGTGTTTACAAAATCTTATAAACAGCCATGCAGTTTGGCTTCATAAGGAAGTTAACACACTTCAGAGCCTGAAAGCTTGTTTAGAATTCAGCATAACTTCAGACACCAGGTTATCTCCTTCCCCTGAGTAGCAGGGGTTCATTTCTCAGTCTGCCAAGATTGCGACTCAGCTACCCTCTCTGCCTGGAAGTCACTGGCTTCTGCTTTGTCTACCAAGGATTCCCTTCTTCTGTGGGTCTGGCAATTAACATCTCCAAGACAGAGGATCCAAGTTATTCATTCACTCACCATGCACTAGAGAGCTCCTGCTGGGAAGAGTATTTGTGTCAGAAAAACTCATATGCTTCTGGTTAGCCTGCAGAATAGCTGTACTTAGATCAAATGTCTTCCCACTGTTCAACAGCTATGATCAGGGTCACCAAGTCACAGCAAGCAGAATGTGGTTGCCCACGGTGCCAGGACACTGCACTCTCCTAGATGTCCTACCACCTCTTCAGCTGCCCCTCACATTCTTTCTCAGGCTCCTGCTCCTCTGCCCAGGCATTTGGTGTCTGATTTCTTCAAGGCTGAGGCTTAGAACTTTTCCTCTTTTCCCATTTTTTTTCTTTCTTCTTTACTATCTCCACTATGCCCACTCATGCTGTTCTTGGACCTGGTTCCTCAAGACATAGACTAACAGTTTCCAAATGTATATCTGTCGCCATGCTCTCTCCTTTGTATTCCATTTCTGATATCAGTCGCCAATTTGACATTTCCACATTTATATCTTAGAGGCACCTCAAAGTGCAACATATTCTAGACGTGGCCTACATTCTTCTGCCTGTCTTCCAGTCCACCCTTCCTCAGTGAGTGACAGCACTGCCCATTTAGCTGCAAAAGCCATAAATTTACAGGCTACTCTTGACACATCCTCTGTCTCAACCCCATTTTAAATCTACCTCCTTGTTCTGTTAATCTCACTGCCTCAGTATTCCCTAAGACTACTTCTTGCAGCCTGCAGCCACCACTCTCAGTTTATGCTCCCTCCATTACACTCCAGGGCTCCTTCAGCCCTAGTACATTCCCCATAATCTACTCTGGCCTCTTTTTAATCCATTTTAACACCACAATGAGAGCGAGTCGTACAAAAGTCAACTCTTATCATGTCAACTGTGGGCTTCCCTTACAACCTTTCAGTGAATTCCTGTCCTTCTTGGAACTGACGACAGCATCTTTATGTGACCTGGCAGGTCCAGTCCAGGCTTAGGCTACCTCATTGCCTTCCTTTTACATAAAGTTCCTTTGTTTCAGCCACATTGGTCTCATTTCAAACCTTTGAATGTGCTAGAATTTTCATGCTACAATTTCTTTCAGTGAACCGATTCTGTGCATGGAAAGTACACACTGTGTTCCTCTGGATAACTTCTACCCACTCTTTAGAACTTAGCTTTTCCTGACCCCTGCCTGGATCCATTGCTATATGCTCCTATAAGTTCATATTTGTGTCTTTTAGAAGTATATATGAATAATGTTACTATGATGGGCTTCTTGCTTACCTGTACCTCCCCTCAAACATTAAAATTCACAGTAATTATGGTCATAACTATTTTTATTTACTATCATATCCCCTGAACCTGGAAAGCACTGAAGGACATGTTTTCATTGGACAGATGGGTGAGAGCAAAACCATTCAAAGTCATTCCATCCACACCAGCCTGTAGGAATGGTACAATTTCTCTTTGAAGGGTCTCAGGCCACTTGTGTTGCTAAAACAAAATGCCGTAGACTAAGTGGCTTTTAAACAACACTTATTTCACTTAGTTCTGGAGACAGGAAAATCCCAGATCAAGGTGCCAGCAGGTACAGTGTCTGATAAGGACTCTCTTCCTGGAATATGAATGGCCACCTTCTCATTGGGTCCTCATGGTAGAAGGGGCAAGTGACCTTCCTGGGTTCTCTTTCATAATATCACTGATCCCATTCATAATGAGTATCCCTTCATGACCTCATCCCTTCCCAGGAGCACACCTCCAAAAAACAGATTAGGTTTCAATGTATGAATTGAGGGGACAAATATTTAGTCCATTGAAAAGGGTTTCTCAGCATATTTATCAAAGCATCCTCAAAATAAGCAGAAGAAAACTCAAGAAACAAATAATGAATTTTATAGATTACCCACTGTAATATCAACAAAGTTCAACTCCAGCATTCAAAAATTATTATTAACCTGAAATGTGAGTTCAAAAAAAAGCTGGAAGGGTACAAAGCAAAATGAAAAGGGAACTGGTAATGGGATCCTTTGGCTTGAAGGACAATGTCAGACTGTGCCTTTCAGAGCTTCATTCACCCACTGTGCACTAGAGAGCTCCTGCTGGGAAGAGTATTTGTGTCAGAAAAACTCATATGCTTCTGGCTAGCCTGTATAGTGTAGAGAAGACAGCAGCAGAGAAGAGATTTTTACCACTCTCAGTCTTAGCTGGAAGTTAGAAACATGATGTTTATATTGTAAATAACCCATTCCTATACCAAAGACACTAAACTAAGTACATTCTACTGTGAAAAGTTAAATGAATTTATGAAGATTTAACATACTCACATCATAATGGAAACAAACATGTTATAACTATATAACTTTTAATTTGGTATGTGTCATATGTTGTAACTGTTACAACATTTCGTTATCTTCATAAAGGACATATATATCTCTTACTCAGATACCAAGTTCCTTTACAGCCTTGATGTGGTATATAAATACAACACCTGAAGCAAAAAGCATAAAGGAAAAGATTAATAGATTTGATGGTATAAAAATGTCAAACTTCTGCAAATTACACACAAGCTAAACACAAGTTACATTACCAATTTTTTAAAAAATAAACTTAAAAATTTGCAATACAAAAAAATTTGCAATACATAGACACAAATGCCTAATATCTTGATTACAATAGGGCTTCTTAACAATCTACACAAAAAGACAAATCTCCCAAAGGAGTACTCAGCACAACATACTAGCATAGTATTTAAAAAATGAAATATGAATGGCAAAAGAAAACAAGTGAGACCTTACTGATAATTTTTTGAAATAAAAATAAAACATTACAAAATAAACAATGCCATATGACTTTTTTCATTTATTAGACTGAAAAATACTCAAAAGAATGAAAACAACAATGCTGGCAAGCGTATTGGAGAAAGGAGGCTTTCAAGTAACCTAAGCAGTAACGGAAATAAATTGTTCCAACAGTTCTAGCGAGCAAACTTGTGAACATATATACCATTTAACTTATAAATCTAATCTAAAAATTCCTTTAAAGTATAAAAAGTATTAGCAGCTGTTGTAGTAAGGTTTTGCAAGGGGAACAGTACAAAATAGGACACATACTTTATAAGACTATTTATAATAGTCACCCAAAGAATCATATACAAAGAGAGTGCAGGAAATCTGTGCACACACTAAAAGACCAGAGAATCCAGATAAGGGCCTGGATCCCACAATAAGGTCCTGCATGAGTCCAGCTGAAGACCTAGAGCCCATATAATGCCTCCCACAAGTCCAAATGGAGGCCTACAGCCCGTGACAATGTCTCATGCAGGCCCGTTTCATGGACTTGTGCTATAAAGGCCCAAAGGTTAGTGGTGGAAGCTAGAAAGTCTGTGCCAGTGGAATAAAGGATCTGTGCTAGCAGGCTGAGGGAGGTGAACTGGAGCCAGGAAGCAGTGCTGAAAGTAAGAACCAGAGCTCCCCGCAAAAGTACCACAGCCATTCTCAGTAACAGTGATAACAGCAAATTTCCCATCAGGAAAGCCAAGGCGACAAGCTTCTCCTGGACTCTGAGCAGTGCACCATCTTCCCCTCCACAGCCAGGAAACTATGCTCAAAGTGAGGACCAGAGCTCCCTCAAAGTGAACCAAAGCCATTCTCCGTGACAGTAAGGTCCTAAGCTCCTTTGATGAGTAGAACAGCCGAGTTCGTCAGGAAAGCCAGCATGACAAACTCCTCCAGGAAAACCAACAGCTTCCAAATATCTTCCAACAGCTTCTCTTCTTCTTCTCTAGTTCTGTCTCTTATGCTGCCAGCAACAATCCTTGGGTGGGCCTCCCACACCCAGCACCACCCTGGTTCAGCTCGGCTGGGTGTTACAAGTTGACCACAAGATGTTAATTCACCACAAAAGCTAATTAAGCAAGATTTTCAATAGCAAAATTCTGAAACTGAAGTTACAACAACAAATTGGTTAATAAATAACTACAATAAATCTATTCCATGGAAAACTCTATACCTATATCTTTTCTGTGTTTATGTATAGTTAGTGATATAAAGAGCAAAATGAAAGAGACACAAAAGCTGGATGTTATGGGGCACGCCTGTAATCCCAGCACTTGGGAGGCTGAGGCAGGAGGTTTGCTGCAAGTTTGAGGCCAGCCTGGGCTACAAAGTGAGTTCAAGGCCAGCCTGAACTGCATAGTGAAATCCTGTCTCAAACAGACAAAAAAGAAAAAAGAAAGAAAGATACTAGAAAGTATGGAGATCGCTCTTTCCCAGACAGGAGGCCATCAGGAGATAGAGGGAGAGGGAGGGAAAGGAAGGGGAGGAGGTAAAAAAAGAATTAAGATGTGCTATGTACATGTACCAGCTCCACACAAGAAATGTAATCATTATGCACTGCAAACATGTACAAATAAAAACTAAAATAATCATAATGATTAAATAAAAACAATCAAAAACTGTGATTAGTTGAGTGGTGGTACACGCCTTTGGTCTCAGCACTTTGGAGGCTGAGGGGGAAGGATGGAAAGTTCAAGTCTCACCTGAGAAACTTAGTGAAACTCTGTCTCAAATTTAAAAATGAAATAAAAGGGGCTGGCACATAGTTCAGTGGCACAGCTCCCATGGGTTTGATTTCGAGTACCACAAAAGAGCCTGTGATTTATTCAGTGCAATGCATGTCACAAAATGGTATTTTCCAAATATCTATGTCTAGCTATAAACATTTAAGCATGCATTTTAAAATCTCAAGAAAATTTATAGAAAGATTAGCAGCAACTATTTCTGGATAGTAAGATTATGGATGAGTTCCACTTTTATTTTCTGTACTATCTAATTTTTTATAAGCATAACTACTCTTATAATAAAGTTGAAAAAGAGTGTTATATATACTGACTTAATAGTTTCTTAAATCATAAAGATAAGTTACACTGGTACCTATATCAAATTATATCCTGCTACTTCAACTATCTACTCTTTTATTACTATATGTTTGCAATACATAATAGCTACACTCCTCTTGGGGAACTGGTACGTACACATATCACACCTCACTATTCTCAGAGCTAAAAATTCCACCTTGAATTAGAGATCTTTTTCCAGGAATAGTATGATAACTCTAGTGTGCCATCTAGTGTTAAGAACTTGAATAGTTTAAGAAAGTTGCAAGTCAAAAATTATGAAGTATTCTAATTCACAATTCTATAAGCAGTTTGAGCAAAACAAATATACCTTTAAAAAGAGACAGATTTTGTTGTGATTATGTGTGCAGCTCAAAACTTGAGTTACAAATTCTAACAGCAACCATGTTCCTTCAATTCAGTAGAACAAAATTGAAGAAATTGAAAAATAATACCCAAGAGCCACGGTAGGCAAAGTACCATTTTAAAATGGTAGTGGGGAAGGTGAATCTCTGGCCACATCCTCGTCAAACAACATACACACACTTCTACCATTACTACCACCGCCACTATCATTTACTAAAGTTCACTGTCAACCAGTTCCTTAAGGGTAACAACAAAAAAGATTCTATCTGAAGATCTGCTGAGAGCCTGCTCATTTTTGGACTAAGAATAGGAAAACAGAAAAGGTGAACAGCAGATTTAGTTCTTTCTGTCTTACCTAATCAAATCACTACCCAAGAAAATTTGATGTTCTGTTGATACTTTAGTTCCAGGCTCATCTTAAAATAAATCAGTGTAACTAAAGCAAATCACACATCAGTCAGGCAAAAATATTTTTGGGTACCAGAGTACCTTTAAGCCAAGATTTTAAAATGTTAGGAAATTAGTCAAGGTATTAGGAAACAATAGTCTAAAGAGAGAGTTTGTTGTCAAGGACTTATAAAGACTTACGAAGTCATACAATTTTCTGAACTAAAGGACTTTTCCAATCTGAAATCATGGATCAAGTACCTCAGAAATTTTCCTATGCAAAAAGTGACAGTTTGATATCTAAGAGCTCATCCTACAGAAATAACACAAGTCAGGTACGGCAGTGCACACTTGTCGTGCCAGCACCCTGGGAGGTCCAGTGGCCTGAACAAAAGTGACTTAGGGAGACCCTATCTTAAAATAAAAAACAAGATATTCATGTAGTTCAGTGTGAAGTTCCTGTATGCAATTTCCCACTATCTCTCCCCTCAAAGAATAATGCAACAATCCAATCTCAGCAATATATAATAGTGACAAATCAGAAACACTATAAGTGATCAAAAATAGAGGCTAAGAAATTAAGAAGCATTCATCTAACAGAATACTGTGCAGCCATACAGTATGATATATCAAGGGATTTTTAGTAGACTTTGTGAATAGTCATAATTGCAAATGAAAGGAGGAGGAAATAATAATATGCAAAACACCAGAAGCTTTTCTACAAATGAGGTAATCATAAATGATTCATCCTGTGAGTTTCAGTGAGTGTCATGGACAGTGAGCATGGCCAGGTCCCAAAGTAAAGCTGGAGAGTGGAGCTATCCATGACTCACAAGATTCCTTAAAGCAAGTCTCTAGTACCATAACAGACACAGAGACCCACCAAGTCCTTTTACAGCCTTATAATGGGAAATAGCACAGAATGAGTACGGCTGCAGCGTCTCACACCTATGTCTCTCAAGATGAGACTCTAAGACTACATGAGTTTGAAGAATGCAAGCACTCTCTATATTTGAAGCTGTCTTTAAATATTGGGGCAATACTAGTTGTCAGAACCACCAAATCCAGTTTTCTGAATATTTTAATTTACTGGGTGACTAAGCAAGTCTTGTTCCCTCTTCTGTAAAATGGGCCATTATTTTTCAGGAGTTTTGTAATGTTTTCAGCCTTACTAATCTATTGTATTGCTCCTTCCATGCCTATGTGGATTAGACTTACACATGTACTTGCCAAAGAAGTGGGGGATTATCTAATTTATGATGGAACCGGTTATCACAGTCTAAACTGACAATCAGAAGGGACATTAGACTAAACCATAAGCGGTTTGTCTTTCCAGCAAAAATCCTTTTGTCTGTTCTTTTTGAGTCTACTTAGTAACTCTCCTTATCCATAAACCTAAGCCTCACCTAATATGCCCAAAGGAAAATAATACATTCATCCACAGCATTCATTCATTTAACAAAACATACAGAATTTGTGCTGTGAATGTACCTGTATGTCTGTGTATTGGTTCTGTGCATTGATGGAATGGAAATGAAGATGTACCTATACTCTTTTGAATTATAGAACTTAGAGGAGGGGTGAGGATTAATAGGCAGAGAAGGAAGGAAATAGTATGGGGGTATGTCGGAGTGACCAGAAAGCAGAGGACAGGGAAGACTTTCCAGAGGAGGTGACACTTCCTCCGTAAAAGCTGAAGGCTGCAAAGGAACTGTCTAGGGGAAAAACTATGGCCCAGCCAAAGGCAACAGAAGTTTCAGTTTAGAAGCTGCTGTATGTGAGGAACTGGAAAAGGCCAGAACATCATACAGTAGTCTCCAAGGATGAGAGGTATGGCAAAGGCACATGGGACAAAAGTGTGGCCTTCATCCCAAGGGTCAGAGAATCCAGGATCCAGCAAGCTCTGATTCAGTCTTGTCTGTCACTTCTTTTTAAAAAATTTTTTAAAGAGACAGGCATGTTGCTTTAACAGTAGTGAGGGTTGTAATTATCTTTGTAAAGAGAAAAGGTTGAGTTAAATGAACACTAAGGTTTACTCCAGCTGTAAACGTATGTGTTTTACACACTGTTGCTATTGTGGAGTTTCTCAAGGATCTGTTGTGAATATGAAGTCCCTCATCTCGATAGAAACTTTCTTTGAAGAACTTGAAGTATTTTCCATACCAGTAATTGCACTGCAAGGTAAAAATGCATGAACATTTTACAAAGCGATTGATAAAGAATAGTGTGAATCCATTACATTAGCTATTATTGTTTCCTTAGTATGGGATGAAATATAGTCAAATGCAAGAAAAGTTTCAGCCATACACCAATAAACTCTAATCCTTCATACACTAAGACAGATTTGGAATGACGCTAACATTATTCAACTATTCTCTGTTCCTCTATCCTAGCTATAGCCTTTTAAGCAAAAAAGGTTCTAATGAACAAAGAACATTCTTTAGAATCCTATGCAACTTGGTATAATACGTCTTGCAGTTTAGCTGCTCAATCATGTTGAAGTTTTACCTTTGATCTAATATAGTCATTTTTTATAACTGTGAAGAGAGCTGAGTTTTGTTTTCCTCTCCAAGTATATTTCTAAATTTACTTTCTAGTGTTTTGTCCTTATAAAGGCCAAGAGTGGGAAAACCTGAGTATTAAATGATGGCCCAGGAAAAAATAATTAAATATATTTACAAAAGTCAATTGAACATAAATAATAGTTGTGATGGATTAACTAATGTTCAACTTGTAACACCCAGCTGAACTGAATCAGCATGGTGCTGGCTGTAGAAGGCCCACCTGAGGATTCTTGCCAGCAGCATAGAAGGAGAACTGGAGGGGAAGATGGTGTGCTCTTGATTCTCCTGGAGAAGCTTGTCACACTGGTCTTCCTGTTTTAAACTCAGCTACTCTCATCATCGGAGGAGCTCAAGTCCTTGCTGTCACTGAGGATGGCTGTGGTTCTTTTCAGGGTGCTCTGGTCCTTACCTTGAGTGCTTCCTGGCTCCAGGGCAGATCCCTCAGCCTGCAGGCACAGATTCTTCATCCAACTGGTGCAGACTTTCTAGTTTTCACCACTGACCTTTGGGCCTTCATAGTGCAGATCGTTGATACAGACTTGCATGAGACATTGTCATGGACTCCAGCTGAACTAGTGGAGGACATTGCCGTGGAATCCAAGCTCTAGTGTGTGGACAGATCTCCCACACTCTTTTGCATTTGACTGTTTGAGTGATTAAAAATTATGAGTCCTAAATTAAATCATTTACCTTGTATACCCTGACTACAGCAATGCTAATCATCACTTGTCTAGTTTTAGACGTTCTCACCACCAAATTCAACTAAAACCATTCAGAATCTTCCAGTTGATGGAAATATATGTGGACAACAGGCTGAGTTCTAGAAAATAGCATTTCATTTCTTTCCTCCTGCACAGTGAACTAATTATATCTTGCACAAAAAGCTATGATTTGAGACATGAATGTAAGGCAAAACAATTTCCTTAGATTTTTCAATTTTGTGTAGGTGGTGGTTCAATTTTTACTGTTTTTGCTAGGTAGGAAAGAAAGGCTGTTCTCGCTGTGTAAGAAATCTTGAATTTAATGTTCAGAAAGCAGTGACCTTTCCAGATGTCAAAAGGTGGGGAGATATTGGATAGAATGAAAATGTCATTTTTCAAAAAGTCCAGATGATGTAGAAAATATCCAGAAAGGCTCTAAACACGAAGGAGGACAGAGCATTCTGAGTATTAAAATCTACACTTCTACAATCCCTTCCCTCTGCTTAACTGGGTTTTTAATTTTGATTGTGTATGTGGTTTCATTTGAAAATGTATGCATGTGTGCCTTTTCAAGGGAGGAAGAGCCACAGGTGGCATGGTGAGACCAGCAGGCAGTGAAGAGAGCGGGCTGCCAGCAATGTCCTCATCCACAGGAAGGAACCTGTCACAGTGCGGTCAAGAGTGTAGATTCTGGAGTTGCCCAGTCAGCTCCACTGTGTATTCATCTGAGTTACTCAGGTTGTGGTACCCTTAGCTACATCCCTCTGCCTCCAACTCCTCAACAGCTGGGAAATACAGCTGACATTACACACCTTCCAGAACTGTTGTGAGGGTTGAAATGGAGCAACGCATATATAACTGGAAGAAAGCCTGCGTATTCGCTTACACTGTAGTTATGCCACACATGACCCAAGCCATTGCCTACTACAAATGATGAAATTTAAAAATGGTTCCTCCTATATCTGAGACATTAAATCAGTCTATTTACCCCAAAATTCATAATATATAATAAATAAGCACTGTTAAAAGGGATGCACAAATCAATAAGAAACTGGACAAATGTAACACTTCTAGGAAGATATAATATCTTGCATTTTAATGTAGAATATTGACTGTTCAGTCAAAAACTTCAATATTTAATGGCAGAAGTTTCTAATAATCAAAAGATAAATTGCTCCTCTATTTACTAACTTACATTTTTTTATTACACAGGGTCTTGCTATGTAGTTCACACTGGCCTTGAGCTCACTATGTATCCCAGGCTGGCCTCAAACTTGCAGTAATCCTCCTGCCTCAGCCTCCCGAGTGATGGAATTACAGGCATGTGCCACCACACCTACCTATAACTTACTCGGATATTGGCTTTTAAACACTTTGCATTCATGCTTTAGGCATATTTGAGTTTAACATCTTATTAAGCTGTTGTGTCTAACATTTCTGTTATGTCTATTTCAGATCACCCCACCTTAAGATAAATAGCTACCATAGTAAGAAACTATTTTTAAAAATTAACATTTGACAATGTGAGCAGTCCTTTAAGAGTAAAGTCAGATAAGCAGTATTGCAGTTTTGAAAGGTAACACTCTGGCTGTTTTGCAGGGAGTTAACTCATTGAAACAAGAGAAGTCAGGGGGAAAAGGAAGGAAGAAATGGCCATAGAAGAGAGAAAAGAGGCTGGCACTTGTATAACAAATTGGATATTTGTTGTTACTTTTATTAATATTGTTGTTAACTTGCTGCAAGTTAGTTTCTGCTATTCAGAAAGAACTGTAATTAATCTAATATTCATTACAACTCTAAACAATTAAATATTTTTTAAAAAATCTCACACCCTATTGATAGTGGGTCAGTAGTATTGTATTTGGCCAGCAAAAGGAGAATTATTAATAGTTTCTGGAGCAGTAGCAAGGTCCATTAATGTTTCAGGAAGCAAAGCACTAATAGAAAAGTGCCGCCTAGTTCCAATTTTCTTTGTTAATGAGCACATTTCATTCTCAGACTTACAGTGACCAGCTCAGATTCCCTGGTGCCGGGGAAAGTTCTACTGTAGGAGCTATCTTGGTCTATTTTGAAATCAGAGTGCAGATAAAGCCTTACATTTCTGGTCCTTAGCAGAGATTTGGAAACTAAAATTATGCAGAAACAAATTTCCAAAGTTATTTCTAAGGTGAACAAAGTGCAGGATTTAAAAAAGACAACAAAAACGTCAGGTTCTGTCTGAGTCTTGAGTTGTTTCATATTCACAAGGAATAAAGGCCTTTAGGTCCCTTTTCCCCACGTTGGACTTAATCTTGGTCTTTGCCACTGGGTCTGAGGATGGAGACATCTCAGTCATAAAAAGACAAAGAGAAGAGCCAAAACAGTTGAAAGAGCAGTGCTCTGCCTAGAAAAATAAAATAATGAAAGAATCACAACTTAGAAGTAATAAAAACTTGTGTCTTTCACCACTTCTTACCATCTCCCAGTACCACCCCAGTCCACACGGGGTGGACTCATTTTTATGGCAGTTTCTTCCTACCCTTTCTTCCCAATTGCTCTTTTACTTCTTTAAATTAGCTCCCTAAAAAACAGTCAGAGTGTCACCTTTGGAAACTGGAAATCAGAGTGTTTTAAGCCAGTAGTGACATCATTATGTGATCAGATTGTGTAACATTTGGCTTAACACACTGACTCCCCATGATATTCAAAACAAAATCCAGACCCTCTACAGGAGTGTGTTTAGAAGCCCCTACATGTTTGTTGTTATTGCTTAAATTGTCTTTATCCCCCACAAGAATGTAAAGTTCATGAATGAAGAATCTTTTCTTATACACTGCTGAGTTCCCAGTTCTTAGTACACAGGAAGTCTGCAAGGGAATGAGAGAATCAGCACACCAGTGAATGAATAGAAACACAAGCACATCTGGGTTAAGCCCCAGTCCTTTCACTGCCAGGCTATGTTACTTTTAGTAAGTCACTTAACTTTCCTGGCCCAAAGTTTCTTCATCTCTAAAGTAAGCATAGCTCCTCATCCCTCCAAAAGTTGTCATGAGAAGTAATTGAGATGGTTTATAAAAATCTCTTACAGAGTGTCTAGAGCTCAGTAAGTATTCCATAAATTTTCTTTACCCCTCAGCCACTCCTTCACCTTTCCAGGGAAGCCAAAAGCAGCGAACAGTGAGCCACTCAAGTGATCTCTGTAGCTGTAGGGTTACATGTCATGAGTTCATGAATTCACCCAGTGTTGTCATTTTACCATTTATTCAATAGATTTCCCTGTTCCTGTGTATTTTTTAAAAGTTCAAACATTGCTGGAAAGAAACATTCATCTTCATCTTAATACATTCATCTACATAGAATATATTCACCGAAAGGCCTTGCCTCTTTGTATTAGAAAGAATTTAGAATTAGAGAAAAGTCCCCAGCAGACTAATAGACAGTGGGCCTATAATATTGGAAGATTTCAAAGAGCATCCTTTTATCCATTTAATCTTCAATGATATGCTTCCCTTGTCTGCATCTCCATCCATCATCTGTGACCAAGATAGATAAGTTTTTGAAGTTGAAACCCCTCTTAAAAGCAATACAACTTTATCATTGTATAAACTATATTCTCTTTTGGCTGCCAAGATTTTTTTTTCTTTTTTCTTTTAAAAAACAAAAGAAGGAAAACATATTAACAGACAGACATCCATTTACAAAATAGCATAAGAACAATACAAACAAAACAGAGCTACAGACAAAGTTATAGGAAGTTATATTTTAATGGTGTATCACATCCAAGTGTGTGCAATCATGAAATTGTTAGTAATCAACATGGTTTGGCTAAAGTATTATAACTGCTCTTTCCTTACACATCCACTCAGATAATTCTGAGTCCAAATTCCTAAAATGGATGAGGCTTAATTCAATAAACATACATAAATATGACTTATCTTTGGACAGATATAAGATTTATTTTTACAGGAACTGGAGTTTAAACATCTCTACCTGAAGCCTGGACAAAGCTATCCTCTCTTATAGAAATCTGGGATGCTGATATTTCTTAGAGAAAGAATTCTAAATCAGGGAGGGAGGAATGACCTAAAATCTCATCAGTGTCCTAAATTCTGTACTAGTAATTTTAGAATCATAATTTTAGAACATGAGATTGCACTGAGGAGCTAATAATACTACTAAAACTTGTTGCTGTCTTTTCTCAGCCTAGATTAAAGGTTTTATAAGCAAAGAACTCTGCAGCTTAATGATTCAATCATTATTACGGCATATACAAAACAATCTAGATTAATCTTCTGTCTTGAGGGGCCACTTTGTCTTCTCTATGTACCAGAAAAGAAGATAAAAAGCAATCTTATTTATTATTGGCTTACTTAAGTAGATAAGCAAGGTTTTTCAAACGGAAAGTGCTTGGCTTGTGGTTTAACATTTTATAATATTCTTCCTTGCTTGTCAAACTTTGCTGATCATGAAGGGGACGAGGAAAAAGGAGACAGCTTCTGGGGTCATTGTTTATTTAAAGGTCATTCAGGGACTTCTTGTGATGCATCAATGACAACTATGCCCTATTCATTGTTTTCTCTATTTTTAATTACTTGTTTTAAAATTATTGAGTATTTGCTAGAGGCCAATCACTGTGCTGGGATATGAAGGCAATAAATTGTCTCCATTCCTACTTTCAAGACAGTAACTCGGTTTTAAAGTTCATGTGTCTTGATCAGTGTCTCTATTTAGAATGATGAAGTCATCCTTTGTTTGCTTCTAGAATCTACAAGCCTACATTTCTCTTTCAGTGCTTTTGCTCCCTCCAAAAGCTCTTCTCTAAAAAGTGGCTAAAACTAATTAGCAAATAAACAAGTGGCTGCATGACTAAGCCCTCCTTTCCCTCCCGTTACATTCACCTACAAATCACCTTTCCTAGTAAACTAAGAATCCATTATTATAGGATGTGTACAATGGGGTAGGCATATTACCTTTCATGGAATTTCACTTTTTGTAAAGGACTATGGGAGAAGATACAGTTCAGTTCAGGAAATGAAGTCTTCATCAGTAAACTTTCGGGCTATGGGGCACCTGGCTATCTAGTATCTTACATCTTTTATGTTAACAAGAAGCAGAAACAAACTAATACAGATACAAAGTAAGATTTATGACAAGAAAACAACTATTTCCTGGACTAAGGACAGAACATAAGCAATAGATGAGCATTTAGTGGTATATTTACTGAAATCTACAATGTCTACAATGGCAAATGCAGTTATTTTCTCCATCTCTTCCTCCTTCAACATTTCAAATTCCTATTTCTTTTGAAGTTTGGTCTATATTTCTTTCTCAGCCATCTTGCATGTGGCTCAGTGTAAATAGCAGTCCCAATTCTATTTAATAAAATTTTATCCCTTCTATCCAACATTAACTAGTATTAATCTTAGTTGAGTTAAAACATGAGCAAGAGAGAAAAATGGAGAGAGCATATGAGTCAGAACAGGATGGGTCCAGCTCATTTCCTCATGCCAAGCCTTAACATGTGCCGACTAAACAATGCATAAGCAGATACTGGAGAAGGTCTTTCTCCTAGCCGAACTACCTGACCCTAGAAAGTACCAAGGTTGAAAGCATGTAGGGATATATGTGTGGGATTTGGATGAAGCAGACATTTCAAAAAGTCTGTGGGTAGGGGCAGTCAATGAAATATATTTTTTTTCATTGACACATAATAACAATACATATTTATGGAGTACAATGTGATGTTTCAATCCATGTATACTCTGGATACTAATCAAATCTGGGCATTTATCATGCATTTGTCATTTCTTTGTAGTGAAAACAGAGTTCTCTCTTAGCTATTTTGAAATAGTACATTTCTAACTATAGTCACCCAACCGCAATAACACCAGAACTTATTTTACCTCGGTAACTGTAACTTTGTACCTTTGTACTCACCGACCAATCTCTGCACCATTATACTGCCCTCCCTACCCTTTGGTACCTCTCTTCTGCTCTCTATTGATATGAAATCAGCTTCTTTAAGTTCTATATATAAATGAGCCATCTTTAGCAGACCCATATCTGTAGTTTATTGCAAAATATGATCAACTGAGCACCAAGATGGCAGAGTGGTAAGCAGCAGAGAAAGAGCCTCTGTGGGAGTCATCATCCAGACACTGGAATATAGCAGTGTGGGGAAGACAAAAAGGAGGGAAATGGGTCCCCTGGACTGAGGAAGGACCTGAAGTACAGATTGAAGCCCACAGAGAAAGTGAAGAGAGAAACTACATTTTCAACGAAGAAGAGGGAGGTAGCCAGTGGCGTCTTCTCCCTGAGATGGGACTCACTGTGTGAGAAGAGTAATTCAAACCTTTAGACACATGGTGACTGCTGTTGACCCCAGAATCCTCCATGGAGAGACACAGCAGTGGAGGGGAGTAGTGGCTATAAAGGCTGCACTAGCTGGGGTTGAGTACTGAGAGCTCAGTAGTCCCATACACGAGAGTGATTGGCCAGGAATCATCTTGGAGAGGGGCCTACTGAGCTCAGAACTCAGAACAGTTGTGGGCTCATTCCAACAAGTGGTTCCCAGCTCAGCTCAGGCCTGTGGAAGGTGCACTGACTGCTTGAGGTCGAATGAGTCTGAACTTGACCGGAAAGTGCAGGCTCACTGAGATTCTCCACCACTCCACCAAAAAGCTACTACTGGCTTGCTGGGATAGATCAGCATGGACTGGGACTGTCTCCACATGTTGTCTACCAGTGATAGCAGACACATACAAGGAAGTGGACTTTTTTATTTCTTTCTCTCTCTCTCTCTCCTTTTGTTTTTTGTTGTTGTTATTGTGGTATTGTTTTTTCATTTTTGTTTGTGTTGTTTTCTCTTTCCTTGTTTGATCTTGTTTTTATATGAGTGTGAACATGGTTTCTAGCCTCCTTGTGGTTATGGTTCTGCTCTGTTATTCTTTTCATCTCTTCCTTCTCTCTTTCCCTCCAGTATTCTGTACCGGTTTCCCGGAGTTAGAGTGATCCCCTTTTGTCCTCCAGCCTTACTTCTAATCTCTCCCTCTTCTTCCACCTCTCTGTTTCCTCTCAAACCAATTTTAAATGTTAACCACTGAGGCTAAAGTTGACATATTAAGGACTTGTATATTGCATATAATTTTCTAGTTTTAGATTTTGTTATATAACCAGAAATCTAGTTCATACAATTAAACGTGGCAAATTAATGGTTACCTCAGTTTGTCATTTTCTAGGCTGTGTTTGATTCTATTGCCATTGCTAATGATACTACTATAGCCAAAGTTGACATACTTGTTCTAAACAGCTGTTCTTCCTTGCACTGAAAGTCTGAGATTGACTAAAGGTCACAGAAAATACTGTGGTACATTTCCAAAGAACCAGGGACAGGGCCAAACAGGCAGCAACTTTGCATCCCCAACAAATTGAAGAGGTAGGATCATGCAACAGACTCAAAACTCAAAAATCAGCTGCACCTGGAATATACTTCAGAGAAGTAGTAATTTCCTAAGGGTTCTAAATACTAGTAATAAAGTAAACCATCATAGGCAATTTACAAGGATCACCCCAGGAATTAAACTAAAAAAAAAAAAAAGAAAAGAAAAAAGAAAATGAGAAGACATTTAAACAAGGTGAAACCCCAGACATCTAGTTCACCAAAGGCAAGCCCAGCAGACAATGAAGTAGGACAATCCAAAAGCCACTCACCTGGCCACTCTGAAGTGGTAACAACAAAGCAATTGAATGAGGCTCTAAAAATAATCAAATCAGAAATAATTTCTCAGATAACTGCAGAGATGGTGTCCTCAATGAAAACCATGCTTAGTTACTCTAGAGCACATACAGACAAAAAATAGAAGATATTAAAATTATGGAAGCCATAAAAGCTCAGCATAGGAAAGAAATGGAATCCATAAGGCAGATTTGAGCAGATATCCAGGCAAATAAAAATTCCATTGAAAGAATCTGCAGCAGATTAAGCCAATGTGAGGACAGGATCTCACATATAGAAGACAGGCTTGTGGTTCATGATCACGAAAAGAAAATTTTCTTAAAAATAGCAAGGGATCATGAGAAATCAATATACTTTTTCTAGGTGAGGCAAAGAGGAATAACTTAGATTGATTGGAGTCAATGTAAAAGCAGGAGATAGCACAAATGATATTGAAAAAAAGAACTTTTCACAGATATCACGGCAGAAAACTTCCTGGGTGGAGAAAAAGAATCTAAAATGTAGAAAAGTGAGGCATATAGAACACCAATCAGCCATGATAAAAAAAATCTATAGCCAGGCATATTGTAGTCAAGGTTCTAAAAATTCAACACAAGAATAGAATCTTAGAAGTACTTAGGGAAAAAAAACAAATCACCTATAAAGGAAAGCCCATCAGAATCACACCTGACTTCTCAGCACAAACACTCAAGTCAAGGAGAGTTTGGAGTGAAGAAATTCAAGTTCTAAAGAAAACAACATTCAATCCAGATGAATGTGCTGCACAAAATGATCTAAGATACTTCCATGACTAAGAACATCTGAAGAAATTTATGACCACCAAGTCAGCACCCAAAAATGTTTTGAAGGATGTTCTGAAAAGAGATAACAAGAACTACAACTCCATGAACCCCAACAGAAGGAATTCAACAGGCAAAGCAAATAATTAAACAGAGGGAGGAAAAAAAGAAGGAAAGCCAAGAACAGGAAAATAACATGACAAGGGTAAGTCAATACATACGTTACAGCCATCAATGTTAATGACCTTGATTCACCAAACAAAAGACACAGACTGGCAGTATGGATCAAGAAGCAATATCAAACAATGTGCTTCATACAAGAAACACATTTAATTCAAAAATCCATAGGCTGAAATTCAAAGGGTGGAAAACAATACCCCATGCCACAGGAACCCAGACAAAAGCAAGGGTAGCTATTCTATTTGTAGACAAAGTGAATCTTCAGCCAAGACTGATTCAGAAATATAAAGAAGGTCACTACATCCTTGTAAAAGGAACAATCCAAGAGGAAGCTATAACAATCATAAATGTATATGCAACAAATACCAGTGCACCCAACTATATAAAACAAGTATTGACAGGCATGAAAAATCAAATAAGCACTAATACAATTGTATTGGGGGATCTTCAGACCTCACAGTCACAAAAAGACAGATAAACTAGACAGAAAATAAACAATGAAATATTAGAACTGAACTGAACTTTTGAACAAATGGACTTAGTAAATGTCTGTAGAGTGTTCCACCCCACATCAAAATACACATTTTTCTCAGCTGCACATGAAACATTCTCCAAAATAAACCATATACTAGTTCATAGAACATGCTTAAGGAAATGAAAAGGAATTGAAACTATCCGATGCATATTATCAGACCACAGTGCAATAAAATTGGAAATCAGTAGCAAAAGAGACCACAGGAAATTCATTAACACATGGAAATTAAATAACACCCTCCTGAACAACCAATGGGTCACAGATGAAATTAAAGAAGAAATTACACAGTTTCTACAATTAAATGATAATGATAATACAAGGTACCAGAACTTATAGGACACCATAAAAGCAGTCCTAAAAGGGAAATTTATAGCAGTGAATACCCATATCAGGAGAGCAAGTTCAAATAAACAACTTAATGGTGAACCTCAAACCTCTAGATAAAGAAGAACAGGCTAAGCCAAAATCTCCTATGAGGGAGGAAATTATAAAGATCAGAGCAGAAATTAACACATTGGAGACTACCAAAAACAATACAAAGTATCAATGAATTGAAGAGTGGTTCTTTGAAAGATTAAATAAAATCGACTAACATTTATCCTCTTATCAACGAGAGGAAAGCAAAGACTCAAATTCATGCTATACCTACTTTGAAACCTTGCATTCTAATAAGATGAAGAATGCAGAGGACGTGGACAGATTACTAGACATATATGAATTATCAAAGTTGAATCAAGAAGACATAACAATCCTAAATAAGCCAATATCAAACAATGAAATCAAAGATGTAATTAAAAATCTAACACAAAGAAGGTCCAGCCCTTGATGGATTCACTGCTGAATTCTGCAAGAAATTTAGAGAAGACCTAACACCACTACTTGTCAAACACTTTAATGAAATTCCTGGAAACAAGTATTACCTGATACCAAAACCAGAGAAAGACCCAACTAAGAAAGAGAATTACAGGCCAATCTCTCTAATGAACATAGATGCAAAAATATTCAATAAAATACTGGCAAAGGGAATGCAGCAAATCATTAAGAAGATTATACACCATAACCAAGTAGGATTTATCCCAGGGATGCAGGGATGGTTCAACATACATAAATCAATACATGTAATACACCATATTAACAAAACCAAGGACAAAAATCATATGATCATCTCAATAGATGCAGAAAAGGCTTTTGACAAAGTCTAGCACCCATTTGTGATAAAAAAATCTATAGAAAATTGTGACAAATAGTCCTTATCTCAACATGATAAAAGCCTTCTATGACAAACCAACAACCGACATCATATGAAATAGACAAAAACTGAAAGCTTTCTCTCTAAAATTAGGGACAAGACAAGGATGTTCACTGTCTCCACTCTTATCAACATAGTCCTGGAAATTTTAGCCAGAGCAACTTAACAAGAAAAACAAATAAAAAGAATAACAAATAAAAGGATAGTAAAGGTAGAAGTTAAATAATCATATTTGCAGATGACCTGATACTCTACATAGAAAACATAAAAAAACTCCACTAAAAACTGCTAGAATTAATAAGCCAACTTAGTATTGTATCTGGATACAAACTTAACACTGAAAAATCAATAGCCTTCCTGTACATAAATAACAAACTCACTGAGAGAGAAATTAAGGAAACAACACCTTTCACAATAGCATCCAAAAAAAATGAAATGCCTAGGAATTAATCTAGTGAAGGATGTAAAAGACCTTTACATTGAAAACTACAGTACTCTGAAAAAGAAGATTGAAGCAGATATCAGAAAATGGAAAGATATCCCTTGCTCTTGAATAGGAAAATCAATATAGTGAAAATGGCTGTGCTTTCAAAACTGGTATGCAGATTTAATGAAACTCTGATCAAAATTTCAATAGCATAGAATTAGAGAAATAATTTCTCTAATTCTCACAGAATTAGAAAAAATAATCCTAAAATTCATTTGGAACCAGAAGAGACCTAGAATAGTTTAGTGATGGTGAAATACATGGGCAACAAAGGCAAGGGAGGAGGCATAAAATCCCTGATTTGAAATTATACTATAAAGCTACTGTGAAAAGAAAGATTTTTGCTAATATTGTTTGAACAATTAAGTAGCAATATCTTGTTGTCTGAGTAACTAATTTAAACATAACAATATGCAATGTATTAACCATTGTTACCCTCCTGTTATCATGTTTTAAAATTTTGTGGTTTTTTTCTCTTTAAAATAAAAAAATATAATGAGCTCTTGCCCCTTTCCAATTATTATAGATTTCTCTAACTCAATTCACTTTATATTATTTGCTTGCCTCCCACATCTCTTTTATGTGCCTTCATTTAAGGCCCTCAACCTTCACAATCTAACAAGTACTAAAAGAAAACAAAATCTACATAGACCTGCCAGTGATCACAATTGCCCACTCTGGCAGCAATCATGGTAAGAGGTGCTCAGAGAAACCCTATTTGCCTGGCAGTCTGTGGCTGAAACAGTGAGTATCACGGAGATGAGTGGGCAGAGCAGATGGGGTGCTCACAAAGGCCCTTCACAGCACAATGAAAGAGGGGCTAAGGGTCTCTAGAGTGTTTCCTCTTGAACTGACAAGATCATATTGGCCCTGCTTCATAATACCACTTGGTTTCTTTCCTATACTTAAATCTCTGGGTCTCTTAAATCTCAATCACCTTTTGTCTTTCTCTCCCTCACTCCTGCCAGTATGCTAGCCTTAATCTTAGCTATTGATGAAAAACAAAAAGTTTTACAGGACACACAGTGGTCTGAGAAATTACGCCATAGACAAACATAAAAGAAAGTTTGTGCTGTTACAAAACTCCGTTATGAAGCCTCACACTATTTCACAAATTCAGCCAGCCTCCGGAGTTATGTCACAAACTTCATTTCATAATGATGGATTTGACGTCATGGAAAACTTGAAAAGTAAATGTATTTTGTCCTTCAGACACAGCTTTTTTTTGAATGGGAATGAACTGAATGGAAACAAAATAGATAGTTTTCTCCAATAAGTTCTCCAGCTCCCTTACTTGATCTCTCATTGACAAGCCTTATGACCTTGGGAAAAATGCCCAGTTCCTGTGGGGCTGTTTCCTCACAAGTTAAGTACTGGGTTAAACATTAAAGCAAACAGTGTTGGTTGCAAGGAATCATTTTCTCTCATCCTTGTTAGTGTTGCTGAACTCCCATAACAGAAAATATAACTGATCATTCTTAAATTACCCAGCGTTCCATGCAGGTAAGACCTGGTCACCTAACAGGTCCCGGCTAATTCTACCTGAAGCCTCCTGAGAAAGGTTTTCTTGGCTACCAGAAATAAATTTTCCTCCTACATGTCTTTAGAATTTTGATTCCTGGAGTTGTAGACACCATCAGGCAACCATGATATAGAAGCTCAGAATATTACAGAGCATCTGAGGCAGACTCTTGACATTTTCAGCTGCTGAATTATCAATGTACAAATTATTAAGCAATTTCTTTGATAAAAAGTATTTTTATTGAGGTATTATATTCCCTGTTGCCAAAAATACCCACTTTATTGAATAAATTTCATTACCTCTGAGATCTATTCTGTCTTTAACAAAGTATGATCCTGTAAGAGGGGAAAAAAAAGAACAATTAAAATTAAAATTAAAATTAAAATTGTTCTTTTCAGGAATTTTTTTTATTTTAAAGAGTAAAAGAAGGATAACATAGTAATAGAGGGGGCTTACCAAATTACAGACAAAGTGGTAAGAAGTTATCAATGGTTGTTGTTTTACATATTGCTATCTACAAGATAGCTTCTCAGGAAAACAAATAGACAAATAATAGTGAGTTACAGACAAAAGAGGTAGATTATCAATAGATGTTGTACTATACTTTGGTATCTTCAAAGTGGCTTCTAAAGAAAATAAATAGAGCTATATATGAGTGACCAATTGAATAATCATTAACTATTCTCAATGGTTGTTGTAGAAAACACATAATAATAAGCATACATCCATTTATGAAATAAGATAGGAACAATACAAACATTACAAAGTTATGGACAGATTAGTAGAAAAATATCAATGGCTGCTGTAATACATGGTGGTATCTTCAAAGTGGTTTCTCTGGAAGACAGAGATACTCAAGAAAGATCTAACAAGTAGTTCCAGCCTAAGGGTTGTGAAAAATAGAGTAGCACCTCCTCACCAGTGACTCCTTTCACTAAGGTATGACTGCTGGAAGGAAGGCCAAGATTGAAAAGGACCGAGAGACTTGCACTTGTGTCTAGCAACAGGCTGTTTTCTTTTTCCTCCATAGTCATGATTACCCATGGCTCCTCCATGGAGATGACAGTCTAGGCATGGCCTAGAGGGCTTCTTAGGGCAGTTCCTCTTGATGTGGCCTGGCTTTTAACAGCGGTAGTAGATGAATGTTGTCATCGAGTTCTTCTTGGGGCCCCAAGAATCAGACTTAGGGTCTGTTTCTCTTAGTGCTGCAGCAAAAGCAGCTGCTTTTTCTGTCTTTTTGTTTTCTCTCCTTGGCCTCCTCCTCATCACAGCTATAAAATACTGAGGAGGCAATTCTTACTAGCATCTCAAGTGAGCCATCTTGGGTGGAAGCCATTTTTTGTAGGTTTTTCTCTCAGCCTCCGATCACATTGGGACCCCACAGCCACTTAGTGTCCTCTCCCCACCTGTCAGCACAGGCAGCAGGAATCTCGGTGCAGACCTCTCCAGAGCTCCATGCGCTTCTGCATCTCAGCCTGTACACTCAGGGGAAGAATGGCTTCCAGGGGGTCTCCCCAGGTATTGCACAAGGTTTCCCGCTTCCGAACTGTTCTTGTGACCACAGTCACAAGACTCAGACCTCTGAGTCTTCATGCTTAGTCTGTATTCTCATGTTCTCCGAGTCCTTGTTCAGCAGCTGCTCCTCCGCTGACTCTGGACTTTTCTCATTCTCAATGGCAGGGGCAAGAGTGACCTGTTGTGTGGCGTGCATTCCCAGGGGTTTCTCCATGTCAGAATGATTCATGCACATCTGCAGGCAGGCATCTGCAGCCGGCGTGTGGTGGGCCAATTGTGTCATTGTTTCTCTGTGTCATGATAGTTCTCGATTGTGTGGTGGCGGTTAGCCTGAGCTTCCCAGGTGCTGGAGGCCTGCCTTCCAGGAGCCTGTTCTGCTGGCGGCCAGCCCCTGTTCTTTTGAAGAGTAAATTATTTTAAGGATCAACAGGCCCTTATGCCTTGGTTGGGGGAAGGAAAATCTATAGTTATATATGTAGTATTTTTACTACCCATCATTTGCACCTTCTGTTTTAGGAATCTGCCTCTTGCTATGGAAGTCAAAAAGAGATAGAAGTTGACTAAAAACTGGATAGTTGAATGCTCATACTCAGGATTTTGAATCTTAAGGGTTGGGAAAGAGGGCTACCAATGAAGTTCTAAAATTACTGATACACAGCAGGGTTATAGCTCAGTGGCACAGAACATGCCTGGCAAACACAAGGTCCTGAGTTCAATTTCTGGTGCCGAAAAAAACCAAACAAATAAAATTACTGATATAGAGTCCTGGTATTCATAGGCTAGTGAGGGTACCTACAATCCTGGCTTCCTGACTAGACTTTCTCTGTGTTGTAAACTTGGATAAGAATTTTTGATGGCCCCTCTTCCTAGTACAGCTTGTGTTTTGAGCCTGGTGTTCTACCTTTCCAGAAGTTTTTTGGGGGCTGTCCCTCAATAGATTTCAAATGAATTGCTTCCTGGTGTTCCCTGACCAGAGACTGCTTCTCACATAGAAGAAACCAGGCTGTCATCTTAATGATAAAGAAATGGGCCAAGTCTACATTTTATACAGACTTATAGAAAGAAAATGCAGAGGAGCTAGAGTTTTCAAAGAACATTGGGCATTTTTTAATACCTCTGGCCTCATCTAAGAGAGGAGCGTCAGCCTTAGAGGCACTGAGGAGACCGATGCAATCAGATCCCCATAGCCCCTCCCCCTGTGTATCATCTTCTTGACTTCAGAAAACACTCTCATTTCTCATTGCCATCTTTCAAAGGAAACAGCAATGGTCCTTCAAGGTGTTTCTGACATATATTTAATGAGGTACATGTTTGAAAACCAAAAGCGGGTAAGATGTGGCCTTTATTGAGAATGATATCTACAGAGGTGCCTGAAGAGAGAGACCCACAGTCTTTCTACTTGGCAGTGTTGTTTCTCTACTCCACAAAGATTAGACTTTTTGCCACATTTGTAGAAACAATTAAAAGTAAAAAAAAAAAAAGAAAGGAGACTCTAAATGGAAGTTATGTCAAAACAAAGATAATACTTTATTCATAAGCTCAACTCGTTGGTGTAAAAACAATGAGCAAAATATAAGCAAGGAAGGTAATCATCAAAAAGGAAACAGGACTCAGAACAGTACCAGTAATATAAAATAAGAAAAATAAAATATTCAAATCTATTAAAGATAATGAGAAATTTGATGATTAAATTCAAATGAGAAGTAAAAAGGAAAATAGAGATGTAATTAGAGATAAGAAAGATAATATACAGCCAGGCATCTGTAATCCCAGCACTCAGAAGGCTACGGCAGGAGGACAACAAGTTTAAGATCAACCTGGGCTACATAGCAAGCCTAGTCCCAGCAACTTAGCAACTCCGTCTTAAAATAAAAGGGGCTGAAGATGTAGCTCAGTGAGAAGGCCCAAACTCAATCCCCTGTACCACCCTTCCAAATTTTTCACTTAATTCTGATAGTTCACATTTAGTCTTTGTGTTAACATGTTAAAAGTCCTTTCTATAATGAAACTATATTACCCTGATTGGTTAAATCATTTAGGATGAAATGGCATTCATTCACTAAAGATGAATGAAGTAGCTTGTTACTAGCAATGATTTGAGGAAATCAGACCCAGAAAATCAGTCTGAGGGCCAAGGTAAAAATCTGGTCTCAGGGTCCACAAATATACCGAGTCCAACCTCATATTTCAAAGTTTTCAGTCCAGTAAGCCTTCCTTCAACTAATTCATCCTACTATCTCTGTAGATAAATTTGTGCTTCTCATTAGTGTCAGAAAACGGGATTTAGGAAGATATGATTATCTTCCATATGAAGGAAGGGATAGCCAAGGAGGCAGGTCCACACACTGCTGAAAGGAAGAGCTCATAGCTGCTTCTTAGGACACAGCACAGTGTAAGACTGGGAGAGCAAGAAGGGGTATCTGGTAATGCAATCCAAAACAAAGAGAGACAGGATACAAAGCAGCACTCTAAGAGCATGACCATCATAGCACAGAGTAAGTCCTGCTTATCATGCAGATGCTGCACAGAGGGTCTGAACACTCTCCACAGTTTCACCTCCCTGCATGGTCCATGCTGGGTGGAAGAGAGGGACCTGAATGATTGACAGCATGAAGGAGACAAGGCCCAAAGGACAGTGTAATGGAGGTAGAATCTTAGGTGCATCTAAAGGAGGAAAGCATTCTTACCTCCTGATATTGATAAGACATTTTAAATGAGTCTTGTCACCTGTGGGTAGGAGTTGTGAGTGGTCACTTACTGAAGAGGTGGGTAAAAGTAGCAGAGGCACTTGCACCTTCTAGCCTACCTGTGGATTCCACGTGAGTTGTGCAATACAAATAAAACCTGAGGCCCTCTGGGTTCATTTTTCTGGACTTGGACATGCTTATCCAGTTGATTATAAGGATGTTTAATAAAGAGTCAAATCTCCAGAGAAAAGAAAGGAAGAAAGAATATATCTATTTACAAGATAACTAAGATATTTGTATTACTAATTTCTATTGGTTTACTGGAAGGAATAGTTAATGCTTAATTGTTTGATCAATTTTGCTTGCTTATATTGGTAATCTGAACAATTACTTTGAAGATAATAATATGCAATATAACAACCACTGTTAATTTCCTATAATCTTGTTTTGAAATTCTGTATCATTTTTGTTATTTTTTTTTCTTATTTTTTTATTCTCTTTTTAAAAGAGTCAAATCTCCATCCTTTGCACAGGTAGTAAAGATCTTAAAGTGAACCATAAGACTGAAGTGAGCCTGAAATCCTGGGGGAGGTTAGGTGGGAGGTGAAAATGAACCTCATCAAAGCCTCAGGAACTCAGTGATCCAATCCACTGTGCTGGCCACAGCACTAGGGCATCCTCTGTCTCTGGAGCCCAGAATTTGGCTGGATATGCTGTGTGGGAAGGTGACCTACCTCCTGCTAAGGGCATTTTCAAATGTTAAGGGCTCTTCAAAGGTTTGCTTATTTTCTGTCCTCATTTTTTTTAAACCCATAAAACTCCTGGTTATGGAGAAACCCAGTTGCTTTTTGAAGGGACACAGAGGAAGAAAATAAATCCTAGAAATGACTCTGGACCCCGTGTGGCATTGGTTCAGCCTTACCACTTACAGCCCAACTAGTATGAATTTTAAACTTCTGTGTTCCCCACTCAGTGCTTAGCAGCTAAAGGCCTATGAACAGAGTGGAAAGCGAATGAAACATGCCCTAAACTCCTCTCTCTCATTCTGACATGCTGGCTTCCTTCCAGACTACCTGATTAAATTAGAACCTGAATTTATCCCTGACCTGCTTTCACATCTCTGGTATAATCAGTTAATACAAGCCTAGTGTTCTGTGAGTTATTTTCTGTGAAACTTGGGTTTGGTTTATGCTGTTTGTCATATTTGAATTTTGCAAACACTCGCCTATGATTCTAATTATTCTTAGATCAGTGTGATGACTTAATAGTGTGAGAGCAAAAGCAGACTGTGAGAGAGCCAAGCAAAAAGAGTAAATCCAAATCTATGAAAGACTGCATGCACATGCTATTTCAGATTCCTGCAGAGGACACGGCAGGCTATGGAGAAGTCAGAAAATCATTCCAATGACCTGGCTCCATTCAGCACTTTGGAAATACCTTAGTTCTACACTGATAACAAGAACAATTCTCACTTCAGTGCCATCTCATTGTCCTCTGCTTGAGAATCTCTTTGGTGAGGTGTTGCAATGCCTAGAATTCCAGAACAGTTTGTGAAAATAAAACACACAGTACCTGGCTTACTTAGTGGGGAAAAGGCAGAGAAACATATTTATAAAACAGTGCAATGAGTGCTATCACGAAGGTAAGTCTGCTTGTTGTGGGGCCAGAGATGGAAAGTCAGCACAGGATGGCCTGGCTCAAGGGCCAGGAAGAAGAGAGTGAACAGGGAGGACAAGGGAAATGGTCAGGTTCACTTTTTTTATTACAGTGAGTTCTTTGACTTCCTCTGTATTTTCAGAAGAGCTAAAAATGACATTTCAGTGGTACCTCTGGGTTTTCACCAAAGCTGAGAAGCCCTATCTGTCTTTGAGGCATTAAGAGGAAGCATTAAAGGGCTGATGACAAACATAGGTTGAACTGGAGGATGGCATAGAAAGTGAAATAAGTCAGGCAAAGAAAGACAAACACCATATGTTCTCACTTATATGTGGAAGCTAAAGTTAATCTCAAAAGAATAGAAGGGTATGGGGGGAAGGAAGGATGGCAAGAGCGTGGCTAATGCGTACACTGCAATGGGGTGGGAAGAATGACTTCTAATATTCTGGAGCATGGTAGGATAAATACAGCTGACAACAACTCATTGAATATTTCAAAATAGCCAGCGGAGAGCCATTTGTATGTTTCTATCACAAGGAAAGGCTACATATCTGAAGTGACAGATGTGTAAATAACCCTGATCTGATCATTACACTTCATGTACACAATGTACCCCACAGGTATGTAAAGTTACAATGTCAACCTAAAATTTTTAATAAAAGTATAATGAAATGGAAAAAATTGAAAAATAAAATGTAACTTGAAATTCACTTAAAAATTTTTTTAAAAAGTCTTAAGAGAATTTTATTATATGATAGAGCAGTTCAAAAATGAGATGGCCTTGGAGATTTAATGTTTACCAACATGATGTCAGCTCACAATACTGTATTGTACACTTAAAATTTGTCAAGAGGATAGACCTGAAGTATTGCACAATAAAAATAAAAAAGTAAAAGAAAATAGTAACTGAGAGGATTGACACATTAATCAACTTAATTACAGTGATTATTTCATACTATTTATGTATATGAAACATGAAGGTATATACCATAAATATGTATAAGTTTAATTATACTTCAGTAAAGCTATGAAAATGAATAAAAAGGTAAGGACAAGAGGGACTTTCCCCAAATAAGAATTTTATAAGACAGTCTATGCATCTCACCCATCACCAGAGGGCACTTCTGGGCACTTTTCTCTGATACTAAATATATCTCCTTTCTTCAGTGCCCCCCGTGGCTTTCTATCTACCTACCTTCCCTCCTTATCTAGTGAGATCCCTGCTTCTGACAAGGCCATGCGTCTTCACAGTCACTCTCCCACACCCCTTTTATGCCCCAGTTCTTGTCTGCCTAGTGCTATTCCGATCCTAGCTATATCTCTCCTTATGGTCCACAGTCATAGAGGCAGAGCTAGCTCATTGACTTCAGGGTTTCCAGATGAGTAGTCACAAAATATTGCCACCAATAGGTGAATCTTCTGTTCAGTGGCTCTCCAACGCCTTCACAAAAACCATTTTACTCAATTTTATCTTGTGCATCAGCCAAACATCTATGCTGTGTTCTCAGAACTTGACTTCTGTAATTCTGTTGATGTTTCTGGTTTTTAACTTCTTTTTAATGTTGTAAGTATACAGCATAAATATCTAAACAGTACAAATGGATATATAGTTAAAAAATATGTTTCCTTTTACCACTAATGTCCTACCTCACTTCCCCAGAAGCAACAACGCTATTGGTTCCAGAGCAAGTTGCTCAATCTATAAGCCTATCTCTGTGTGTCTGCCTCCCCTCATTTTAAATAAATAGTAACACACTATACACACCTTCCTGCTCTTGGCTTTTTTTTACCTCCTAGCTTAGATTACTATATATGAATATGTATAGGTAGATCTTTCTCATCCTTCCTAGCAGCTGCATAATATCCCACTATAAAATGTATCATGGCTTAACCACCACTCTACTACCAAATAATTTCATTAGTCCAGTCTTTTTGCTAGTAAAGTGCTGTTAAATTGTACATGTTGGCACTACTCAGAAAGATTATGATAAAGGTAATGACTCTCAAAGTTTGGTGTCCTTCACCTGCAGTGGTCCACTCTCCCAAAAAGAAGACACTAAAAGTTTATACATCATGATCCATGAAACTTGAATACAACCAGAACACATCATAATTTTCCGTGACAAGAATCCAAGTGTATGTGTATTTCACATTTTGGATGAGGTCATTGAACTCCAAAAGCAAGTCTGTAATCCAGGCTGATGAAAAAGTCTTTCTACCTCCTTAGAATTTATGTGGTCTTCTTTTAGTGCTGCTGGTAAAATATGTACCTTTATGCCTTACATTGGTCCCTCATGTATATGTCACACCTTTTTCATGGCACATTGAAGCTAGCACTCATGCTTTCTGTCTCCATGTTGTAGTCAGTGCTTAGCACGGGGCCTTTTATAAGCAGACATTCAAATATTTGTCTGAATCTCCTGGAATTAATTGTTAATGTTATGGATATTTAATCAATTAGTTAGTTAAAAAATTTATTGAAAGGATAAATAAACTACTTTGACATGAAGTACACTTTGAGCTTTATAAGATCCTATCACTGACAATTTTTCACATTAATAACTGTTCTTTATATAACTAAAGTTATGTAAGATTGGTACATAGCAGTGGCCTAAGGGCCAAAATCTAAAAAATATTGTCTAATTTGAGATACCTTCACCAGTTAATATGATGCCACTAATACTACAGTCCAACTGTAACCTTGCAAAGAAATAGAATTCACAGATATGAAAAAGAGTTCAAATCTTATTGAAGCTTAAACACATACTGGCTACAGCTTTCTCATTATCCTTAATAAAGGGTGTATTATTTTGCCAGTGACAAATTTCATTTGTCACATATAATTAGTTCTTTATAAAAGCAGTACCAGGTATAGAAAACTCTTCAATTTCTATCTAGTGCTTTCCAATCAGTTCAGAGGCATTCAAAATAAGGGGACCAGAATGTGTAGTATTAAATCAAATAGGACAAATACTTTCTCATTTAAACAACATGAAGTTTAGTGGTGTTGGAATCAATGCTAAAAGCATCATTTTCCCTTGATCTAAATAAAAACTTACAAGTTTATATAAAAGATAGTAAAATTCCAAGTAAGCACTGTCATATAATAACCTTGACCTGTCGCCTCAACTGTCACTCACTTGATCTCAATTCCACTGATGCTCTTCTGCTTCCTAAATTCTCTGTTTTTTCTCCCTCGTTGGTTCTCTGACTTTAATATGCATTATAATCACCTGCTAAACTTGCTAAGATGCCACTCCCTGGTCACATCCTTACAGTGTCTGATTCAGCAATTTCACTAAATTGTCTAATTAAAAATATGCTTCCTACAATATAGCATTGATACCAACTGGGACCTTGTTAAAATACTGTGAGCCCAGACCCCATTCAGCTCCACTGAATTAGAGTCTCTACCTGTAGCATCCCTAGGTGATTCATATGCACATTAAAGTTGCAGAGACACTGAGCTACACTCTTCTTCATTCCATCTTATTTCAGTTTGTCTCCTCTATAGTGTCCCTTCCTGTCTACTCTGGGACATTTTATTTAAATCTTCTCCATGTGTCATATATCTTCACTGTGAAGTGTTTGACATACAAAAGTAAATGAATCAAAGTTCTTACCACAGTGGACTTTATGATGTCTTCAGAAAGATAGACAATAAATAGAATCAGCAAATGAGAAAAAAAGAGGTAACTGGATTAAGTTAAGAAAGAAAGAAACACAGAATGAGAATCGAGTAGGTACTAGTTTGTCCTTATGTCCAAGCAATTCACATAAAGGATAGTCAGTCCATACCTGAGTCATTCATTGAGCTGGGTATCCATGACCACCACAGAGGAGGAGAAGGAATAAGATCCCTACTTACAAGTTTCCTTTAAGATGCTATTTGGTCCTTTATTCTATGAAGGACAATAACATGCATGAAATGCTTGTGTGCTCCTTTACTAATATTCTGCAAACCATTATAGAATATTCTTCTAACCTGTTCTTCATAGTGCTCCTGAAAGTAGAAGGTAGTTATGAACACTTCCATTTTACAAATGAGAAAACTAAGATTTAGGAATTACATGGCCAGATTGTGAACCCTCAGACTTAAGCTGAAATCTCTTGATTCCTTGCTTTCTCTGTACAACCTATGATAACTTTTTTTTCCTGACACAGTGAGCATATCCTTAATGAGACGAAACCAATCTTAAAGACTTGTCTTGGCCACAGTTACGTAAGAGTATATAACATTTGCAGAATGATGAAAATGTCAATCTACTTCCCTGCTAAAATTTAAAAAATAAACAAATAAAACAAAAAAATGCCTCTTTGGCATAAAATTAGTCATCAGATATTTTAACCCAGAGGAACTTAGCAAAGTAGGTCTTGCTGAATTGAGTGTGCCTTTAATTGGTATTTTGGTTGAATGTCCCCTTTGCAACAAACAAATCCAATAATAACTGCTATTAATATGGAGTTACCAAAACTGGTTGAGGTTGGAAAGTTTGGTTGTTCCACTTTCCATGTTGCTGCATTGTGTGAAGTTAATGTGTCAGAAGTAATGTGTGTAGGTAGGTCAAAATATTTCCAGCATGAAAATATGGAAATATATTGGTTAGTCAAAGCAAACACAACATGGGATGCATTTTAAACCCCAAGATGGCTTCCTGTCCAATTGTCTCACCTCAGCATCCAGGCACAATAGTGCTACCCAGGGCACCAAGCATACATTTTTTTGGTGGTATTTTGATGCAAACTAAATACACCGTGAGCCCTTACACTTGCTCACGAATTCCCTTCTACCTTACTCATAAATTTTTCTGGATAATGAACTAATCATGCTATTAGAAGTCATGTTTTGCTTCAAAAAACTGTAGCTAACATCCATTGATTATTTATTTTATGCAGACAATCAGCTAATTTCCTTATATAATTAATCCTTAAATTCTCCACTTTAGATAGGAGAAAATTACCATCAAGAATTTGAATATTTTCACCAAGACTTTCACATGTGAGCAAGTGAGTTGGAATGTGAACAAGCAAGAAATCTAGCTGGAGATCCAAATGCTGAGGCAGCTCAGCTTCCTACCAGGTGCTTAGCATCACTACCAGTTGTATTACCCCAGCGTGGTTCAGTACTGACTGCCTACATCACACTCAGAACCCACCAAGTTCTAAGGTTAGAATACAAGTTTCAGTGTTGCTTATCCCAATTCTTTTTTCCACCCCTGCATAGTCTTCTTCCTCAGACCCAGTTTTCTCTATTTAAAAAAGCAGATCAGACCAAAGACTTTTCAAATTTCATTCATTTGGTGATGCACGTGAAACCCAACAAGAGAACAAAAAGACATAAATCTCACCACCATTTCTCCTCATTAGGTAAAGGGAAAGAAAAACACATTTGTCCATGACTTGAAACCCTCACACCCAGAACTCTACACTGCCAAGAGAATTCTGCAAACAGGCACTCGTTGTCAGCCTTCCTCATCCTATACCTGTATACTCTGACAGGAAAGCAATGCACAGGGAACCTTCCTAGCCTCCTCTTTTCTAGACCCGACTCCATCCCAACATGTCAAATTCAATGTTAAAAAACATCTTTTTACCAACAAACTTATTTAGCAAAATCATTAACCATAATATATACTTTTGGAATAGCTAATATTCTAAGGAACATAGATATTTTCTTATACATATTCTTGTTAAAATTCAAATAATACTGAGGTGAGTATGTTTACTTGCTATAAATTTCTCTTACACAGTAACCTGTTTTTTATGAATGCTGATTTCTATCACAAATCTGTGGATAATAATATTTGGATGATCTACCTTCAAATGGGTCAAATGTGTTGCTTCTGTTGCCTTCCCTCAAATGCATATTGATCTTGGTGGTTCTTTTCTTTTTCACTGTTATGTATCAATTCATTTCTTAATGCATCATCTCTGCTGATTATTATTTGAATTTCTGATTTATGTTGTATAGTAGTCTCTCTTTGGCAAGTTTACCCGTGTGTGTGTGTGTGTGTGTGTGTGTGCGCACATGTGTGTGGTGTGGAGAGTGAGAGAGAAAGAGAGGGAGGGAAAGGAAGAGGGGAGAGGAGAGAGTGTATAAATCACAATGAACATGAATTTAAAATTAGGCTCATCAAGCAGTTGCTTCAGTTTTCTTCAAAAGTTTAAAATTCTCTTCACAAAATCTTCTTATTAATTTCAGCCTACCTCCTTTAACTTGAAAATATACAAATGCATATAACTAGCGTTTTATTATTCTAGTCTTGCTATTTTTGAATGAAGTTGCTCTAGCATTTATTAAGCAAATCAGAAAGAAAACTACCTTTTTATTTCATTGACAAATGTTTTCTGACTTGAATATAGAAAGTCTGGATGCAGTAAATTATTCCTGTTTGAATTCAGGCAATTACAGATGTCAGATCTAGTTTTTATTGGAAAAATATTAGATACCTTTAAATTGCCATATTTTACTTGCAAGATATTTCATCAACATGAAGAATTCAAAATATCAATGAAGAGTGGTACACTGTGTGAAAGATGAAAATAGTTATATTTATTTCACAGTCTTGCCTATGTGTGTTTTGTACACAAATGCACATGTATACCATAATGCATCCGTTAATGACCAGGGTTCATTCTGACAAATGCCTCATTAGGTGATGTCATCGTTGTGTGATCATAGAGTATATTTACACAATCCTGATGGTACAGCCTACTATACACCTAGACTATATGGGATACCTTATCACTCTTGACTACAAATTTGTATAGTGTGTTATTATACTGAATTCTATAGGCAACTGTAACATAGTGGTGTTTTGGTAGGCATAGATGAGTAATATACCTATATAGGGCATGCACCATGAATGGAGCTTATAAGACTGAATTGTTCTGGGTGAGTCAGTGATGAATGGTAAGGGACTGAGATGGCCTGGGATATTACCACCCACTACTATAGACTTTATATACACTGTATACACAGGCTACACAAAATTTGTAAAGCTATGCTTGGCTCAGGAACAAGTTCATCTTAGCCTACTGTAACATTTTTACTTTATGAATGTTTCTAAAATCCCTTTTACTCTAATAATACTTAGCTTAACTGCAAACTTGTTATACAGCTGTACAAAAAGTTTTTTACTTTATATCCCTATTCTATAAGCTTTTTGCTATCTTTTTTTTACTTATTAAGGCTTTCTGTTGAAAACTAAGACAAAAACATACTCCTTAGTTTAAGCTTACACAGGATCAGGGTCAATAGGGTATCACCTCTGCCTCCACGTCTTGTCCCACTGAACTGTTTCCAGGAGTACTAGAGTTAGAATACGAATGCCTCCCCCAAAGGTCCATGTGATGAGGGCTTCATCCCCAGAACATGGTACTATTAGGAGCTAGAAGGAACTACAAGAGGTGTGGCCTCGTGGGAGGAAGTCACACCACTGGGCATGCCCTTGAAGGGGATATTGGAGCCCTGGCTCCTCATGCTCACATTTTGCTTCCCGGCCACTGTGAACGGATAGTCCCTAACTGCTACACACTCCCATAAGGACGTACTCTGCAGTCACAGAGCCAAAGTAACAGATCAAAGTGGCCATGGACAAAACCCACTGAAACTGTGAACTCAAATAAACCTTTTCCCTCATTAAGGTTATTATCTCAGGTATTTTGTCACAGTGATAGAAAGCTAACCCAAGAAGCAATACCACATATAGAGCTATTGTCTCCTATGATAGCAATGCCTTCACCTCTTTAAGTACCTGTCTGAGACTGTTTTCCAGCTAACTTTTTATAATATGTGGAAGGAGTACTCTCTAAAATAACAATAAAAATATAGTAAATACCATAAACAAGTAACATAGTCATTTATTGTCAAGTATTATGTACTATATGTAATTGGATGTGCTATGCTGTTATATGAGTTACAGTATGGGTTTATACCAGCGTCACCTCAAAGACATGATTCATTACAGTACAATGTCATCATGGGCATGGTATCACTCAGGCAACATCACCTCCATGTTAATCCTACAGGCCAGCACACATGTGGTCTGTGGCTTTCCAAAACATACTTACCTGCCACATGACCATGTATTTTGTCTTAGCTTTTTTCAGAATGTCCCTACTATTTGAACAGAGTATTCTCTTTTTGTCAATATGTAGTAAAATGCATCCAAATAAATGAGTAATGGCACGGTCATTTGAAGGAAGATTATGTGATAATCTGATTTACAAAAGAAATAGGATAACAGTACAAAGCAATTTGGAGAACATTCATTAAACACAGGAGAACCTGTAAAAGGGAACAAATAGTGAAAGGCAGCAGAGTTCAGGTATAAAGAGCAGGGTCAATGTTGCACCCACTTCCTTCCATGGTTTATACTCTAGGCTTATATAAATTCCAATTCTCATTTAATCCTACAATTCTGTGACATTAAAATGCCATTCAAATGGTCCAGGAAAACCAAATGTAATTGAGTGTGTATGTGGATGGAGGGTATGTGTGTGTGTAACCAACTCAACACTAGATGGCCCTAGTAACAAAAGGAATGAATTTTCCACAGCCTAAAACCCAGAACTACACCATCTGAGAACTAATCCATCTGAGAACAGATGGATTCTAACCCACTAAATCAAATTCCATTGTCTTCCAAAATCATGTATACATAAAAATAACATTGAACATTTATGTTTAAATGCTATGACTTTCCAAAAGAGCAAACATGAATCCTAGAAGTCTGTTTCACAGATAAAAACAAGTTGCATTGACAAAGCCTTGAAGGATGTAGATTTAATTTGCTCTGAAATTATTTCACTTTCTATTAATATAATACTCTATTATTTTAATGTTATTTTCACATATACCAAGTGATTTGACCCTGTCAGTTCAGTAAGATAGATAAGAGAGGTAGATATTTTCCTTTTTAAAGGCCAAGACAGTAGGACATAGACAGGATATGAATTTGTTCAAGGGTATATGTCATATAAATTACAGTGTTAGTACAGGATTCCCAAGGTCTTGACTCTTGGATCAGTGTCATTTCTATACAGTAATCAGGAAAAAGCTTTCCACTATATAGTGTACCTGACACGGCACTTCCATTCTTTAGAATACTCCCTGCAATGAATTAAATATCCTCACACAACTATAAAAGATTCAGAAACTGAATATCAAATTTCTAGAGACTGGACAGAAAAGCAATGTCATCGTATGGCAATTTATTCATCACCGTACACTCAGAATATACACAAATGGATTCTGTGTTTCTCCTTCAAAGCCTGCAGTGACTTCCCATTGTCCCAGGACAACAATGGAAAACTGCAGCACCTTTATGCATGGCTCTTCAGGAGCTGCCACCTGATTCAGTTGCTTTCTCTCTATTTTGTCCTCTTATGACTCACAGCCAGCTTTCTATTAGTTATTTGAATTTGTGAAACTCATTCCAACTCAGGGTATCCACATATGCTATTCCTACCAACTAGAATGACTCCTTCCCATACGCACATCCCTCAGGTCTCAGTGCAGATATCTCATATTCTGGAGATGTTTCCTCAGCTACCATTTGGTCCACCAAACACAGGTTAGGCCTTGTATTTTCTGCTATGTTTAGCATCCTGTACCTCTTATTCATAATATTATAACAACTATAGTGAGTTCACGATTGGGGTATTTGTACCCTTAATCTGGTCTATTAACTAAAGAGCAGCATAGTATTTTGCCAACTTCCAAAGTTGTGATCAATGATAAGAAATACCTTTCACATCATAATTAGTCCACAAAGGTATATAGGTTCTTGGAAAAAGAGGTCCATGAACAATTCTTATCCTTTCTAGATTTAAGTCTGTTGATTTTTCTCTTCTATTTTTAATACGTTGGATGCAACCTACCTTATTGAGTCTATAAGCTACTAATAGCCCCAACTTTCATTTTAAATAGTCATCCACTTACCAAAACTCTTAGCAGAAAGTAGATGCCTGGTAATTTGCAGAATAAACTAACAGAAAATTAATATTTACCAAGCATTATTTAAACTTGGTTGATTTTTACAAAGTAAAAGCGAGCCACGCCATGCTAATTATAGAGGGGTCCCAGCTTCTCTGCCCCAAATTCACAAATTTTCTCCCTAAGCAGCCTTCAGAAGAAGAGAGGCTGATCCATTATTTTAGCTTTATTTCCAGTCAATATAATTGTATCACTATAACAAACTGATTTAGAAAATAAAAAGCAATAACTTAATAATGTTACAGAATTCATCACTGCCACTGACTCTTATGAGTACTAGGTGAATTACGGTGAGGGGCCAGGCTGGTACCCTGAATTTGTGTGGCCAGCCTCCGGAGCCATGAAAAAGAAATGTGTGTTATAGAAGACACTCAGTCTATAGTATTTTGTTTTTCCAATGAAGTAATATATTTATACCCTCATTATTAAATTAATGAAAGACAAAAACAATTCTGGATCATCTAAATCAGTATAGGATACAACCAGAAGCAATTTGACTTGGACTTCTGAAATGACCATGTCTTAATTAATACAGTGATTGGAGTCTGGGTTAGGGGCATGAAATCTGCGTTCAGATACTAATTCTCCTTACTTGCTGTATGAACTTGAGCAAGCTTTTCAGTTTGTCCTCTGCCTGTTTACTCATCTGTAAAACTAGGACAATGTAACACTTACATCATGGGATTATTTGGAGGGTTTTATAAACCAATGCATAAAAAGTGCTTAAAACAATGACCAAGACATAGTAAGTATTCAATAGATGTTACTCAACACCATTGCCCTACATTTTTCCCCTTGGAAATAAACATTTGAAACTATTATGGGAACCTTTCCTATCAATTAAGATAGGTGTTGCCAGCTGTTCTTTGAAGACTCCATACTCCTCCAGAATCCCTTTGGCTTTTTGTTTTGATGTCTAAAACACGAATGTCTAACTTCATGGACCAGTACAGCTGATTGAGGCCCAGACATTATGTCTGCATTCCAAGTTGGCTGCAAGGAGAAAGCATATTCTCTTATAGAAACATGAACTTTTTCTCCTTCTCTTTATTCTTCTCCTTTCTCTGTAATTTTTTTTTTTTTTTCCCCATCTAGGATTTTCTCTACAGACGGAAGTTGTTACTAGAGAATTAAGAATGTAGAGTTTCTATCTTTGAACACACCGTCTCTCTATTCTTCACATGTGGTCACCACTGAGATTTCAGGCAATTAACAATAGCATTGGCTTTCATATAAGCCCAGCACGTAGCTGATCATTATGTTTTTACAGAACTGGCTCTTAAAATCTGAATGAGTAGCTTGAATAAAAAGAAGTATATTTTCCTTAACCTGAGCTGGCCTTAATCTACCCACTTTGTGTGTTTTCTGTTTGTAAGGCAGCATTTATCTTCGTACTTGAAACTCCACCCTGGAGGTAATACAGTCCTACAAAAATTGTGAAGTACAGAACTATTCTCCTCAATTATATTAGCCTTAATGTCACTTTGGCATAGCAAACGAACAAGAGAACTAACATAAACAGAAGCTTAGTTACCCAAATTGCAATACATTATATTTTTAAATGTATAAATCAATAAAATAGCTTCAAAATAGTATTCACCCCTACGGTTTTTAATGCAAAATGCATTTTAATTCTGTAAACTAACACGAAAGATAATTTTGTAAATTCTGTTTGGGTTGTAAGAACCCATTATCTGGTCAAAGGGCTGTATGGACAGAAGAGACAGGGTGAGTTAAAGTTTAACTCCCAGGAATTGTAAACCAAACCTGAAGCCACTGAACCTTTGGAGTTTGATATGACGATTAGAACATAACCACAGTGACACGTTGAATTCGCCAAATCAAGGAACCTTTTCCGGGTGGGGATCTCTGAAATTACTCAGGTATGGTCCATGTGTTTTGCTTTTTTCTATGTCAGGTCTGTGGAAGTGTGCAGTGTGGTATTTGTGACAATATATGAAAACAACTTTTACTGTCTTCTAGTACCGAGTCTAATCCAGGGAACTGTGTAGTTTGTTTCTATGTCAAGAAACAACAGAACATATTGGAATAATCATAAATCTCAAAATGAAAAGAATACTACAAATTTCTCTTTGATTTAATAAATTTCTAAGACTTAAGAAAAGTAGATTCTGCCCTGTGGGTTCAAAAATGGGGCTAATGTTCTGAGAAGTTTATTTGGCTCTAATCGGACAGCAAGGAGAGTTGTGGTTTACTGCCTGTTATGATCCTAGGACCCTGAAAACAGGAATGTAATTAACATCTCTGACAGATTTTGAGTTCTCTGCATGGGTCATAATTTCTATCATACTTTAAATTTCATATATTTAATTATGCACTCCGCTATCACCACCATTAAAAAAAAAAATGGTGATTTCTTACTATTTCCTCTGTCATTGTCCTGCTAACTGAAAGAATGTCCTAAGTTATTTCTTCATAATTCTTGCAAAAAAAATAACAAAACTGTCTTCGAGTGTATTAAATTGCAGCCTTGGAAGAGCTAATAATTAGATCATTTCTACAGTTTGGGCAACTGTGCTACAGTGGATATATTTTCACATTATCATTCTGTTCACCCCAAAAAGGTGATTGACAACTAGAATCTGATGATTCTAAAGAAAGAAAAATCTGGGCATTTATCAAGAATATCCCATTCCTGTCAGAAATTTCCCAAACTCTCTGATTGAAATATTTCTGTTTTATGATTATGAAAGTTCCAAGAAGAAAATTTCCATGATAACTAAATTTCTTTACTACAGAGATTCATACATGCGCAGGGTGAATCTCCAAGATGAAGAATGTAAAATTATTTGTGCAGTGTAGAGGATTAATGTTTGCCAGACATACATTGATATAAATTAATACTACTTATAATTCATGAGCATCAAAAAAGTGTTGTCTGATATCTAACATTTTTTCATAATGTTCTGGGAGCAGATAATCAGAGGATAATTCTGGAAGTAAAAACTCACTTATCAAAGTATTGAGACTTCTGCTAAATACAAAGAAATAGACAAATAACTTACAGGTTCATCCTTAAGGAGTATATTTTCTGAAATAACATTGAGACTACACATTTTAGACAAATTTTATATTTTACTGGTCTGATTTATTACTTAGTAAATGTGAAGAAAGAAAAGATAGTCGGCAAAAAAAAGAAACTGTCATGAACAAATACAAAATGGCATAATGGGTATAAAAATGAATGAATAGTTATTTCCAACTGGGCTCGTACTAATCAATCTTCTGATAATTTAAACATTTTCTGCACTATATTTAGTGGGTATTAATAAATGTGTCACAAAAAGTGACCATAGTCAAGTAAATGAAGTTAAGTGCTGTTACACAATGTTTATTAGTGTCTTGCATATTACACATTTAACTCACATCTATTCTTATACCATCACATAAGTCCCCTCTCCCCTGTGGTTGTTCTCATCCTTTTGTCTAATAAGAGTCTCCCTTCTTCTTTCATGTCATCTCTTCTTTTTAAAAAATATTTCACCTATAAAGGAAAACATGTGATCCTTGTTTCTAAGTCTGAATTATTTCATTTGACGTGATGATCTCTGGCTCCATTCATTTTCCTGCAAAAGATATGACTTTTTTCTTCTTTATGGATGAATAATACTTCATTGTGTATATATACCATATTTTCTTTATCCATTGATCTGATGATGGGCACCTAGGGTAGTTCCATATCTCACATATTATGAATTGTACCCCAATAAACATGGGCATATAGGAATCCCTATAGTATGCTGATCCTAACTCCTTCAGGTATATATCAAGGAGTGGTATAGCTGGGTCATTTGATAGTTCTATTTGTAGATTTTTTTGCAGAACATCCACACTAGTTTCCACAGTGACTATACTGATTTACATTTCTACCAGCAGAGTACAAGAGTTTCTTTTCACCTCATCCTCACCAACATTTCTTTCTTTTCTTTTCTTTTCTTTCTTTCTTTCTCTTTCTTTTTTCTTTTTCTTTTTTTTTTTTTTTTTTTTATGATAGGGTGGCTAGAGTGAGATGGAATTTCAGGGTAGTTTTGATTTGCATAGGTCTCTTCATTTACCCATTTATGGATGGAGCTATTTTTTTGTGTGTCTGAAGTTTTTGTTGGTTCTTTATATATTCTAGACATATATTAATCCTCTGTCAGCAGAGTAGATATCAAAGATTTTCTCCTGTTCCATAGGTCGTCCTTTTGCTCTACTGGTTGTTTCCCTTACTGTGCAAAAACTTAATTTGATGTAATTCCTTTTGTTGATTCTTGAGATTATTTCCTGGGCTACTGTGCTTCCTGTTCAGGAAGTCTTTGCTTGTGTTGTGGTTCTAAGTGTTTTCCCTGCACTTTATTCCAGTAGGTTCAAAGCTTCAGGTCTTTTACCTAGGCTTTGATCCACTTAGCACTGATTTTTACACAAGGTGAGAGATAAAGATCTATTTCAATCTCCTACTTATGGATATCCAGTTTTCCTAGCAACTTTTGTTAAAGAGGCTATCTTTTCTCCAATATATGTTTTGGGCCCCCTTGTCAAAAACCAGATGGCTGTAGTTGTGTGGGGTTTGTTTCTGTGTCCTCTCTTCTGTTCCATTTGTCGGTGTCTATTTTGGGGCCATGCTGTTTTGTTACAGGTTTGTTTTTGCTTTGTAATATAATTTAAAAATCAGTTTCGTGACGGCTCCAGTATTGCTCTTTTTGTTTAGGATTAATTTGGCTATTCTGAATCATTTTTGTTTCCATGTGAATTTTAGAATCTTTTTTCCATTGTTGTAAAAAACATCAATGAAATTTTCGTGGGAATTACAGGAAGTCAATAGATTGTTTTAGTATAATGACCATTTTAACAAGATTAATTCTGTCAGTCTATGAATATGAGAGGTCTTCCCATCTTCTAGTGTCTTCTTCAATTTCTCTTTGCCATGCTGTGTAACTTTCCTTGTAGACATCTTTCACCTACTTGGCTAAATTGATTCCTAGGTATTTCTAAGCTATTGTGAATGCAATCAGTTTCCTGATTGTTTTTCTCCACTAGTTTTATTATTGCTGTACAGAAGACCAATGAATTTTTATCCTGGGTATTAGACAATTAAAATCAGGTCCTCTTACTGTATGATTGTTTGAGTAATAGCATATATTAAGCACTATATTGTAAAGGACTCTTCTAAATACTTGCTATATACGTTTATCCTTAGAACAAACATATGAGGCAAGTACTGAGTTTCAGACAAGTTACCAAATAGGCTCATTGTCACCCAGGTAGCAAGCAGCAAATCTGGGTTCCCCAGCTGAGTGGTCTGATTCTAGAATACAAGGATGTAACCATTATAGTGTAGGGACTGACTGTGTGTATAGCTATGTTCACTCATTGTGAACATAGAACAAGAGCAATGGGTGATGTTTTCTTTCTTGTGCTTACCTTACAACAGAACATGTTCTTCCAGGAAAAGCTATTAATGTCTCTCAGAATTAGTATTCCTCAGAAAACTGATTTTAAAATAATAATTTTTATAGCCTATATCCACCATTCATTACAACCAGAATCATTGAAACAACATCACTTCTGAGATCATCACACTGGAACACATCTAGGAACCATAGACCCTTGTCATCTCCACCAAACAGGACTGTGCCTACCTGAGAGGCTCTTACAATTAATTACAAAATAATGCTGGACTTTTCTCTAGATGGATTTAGGTTGGAATGCCTGTTCCAAAACTTCCTCTGTTTATAAATTTGTGCATATTATTTGATTATCCTGAATTTCAGATTCCTCAGTTGTGAGACAGGCATAAAATTTACTCCAAAAATTTGTAAAGATTAAATAAAATGATAAAGCCAAACAGTTAAGCAAAGCCCCCAGTGCTTAGCAATTCAGCAAAATTCTCCATTTTTCTCTTTGTAACAATCTCTTAAAAACTTCAGCAAAATCTCTTAAGATTTTCCAAATGTATCCATCAGCTGCTGTTTGTCAAAACAATACCATTAAACAGAAACCTGCATAAAGGAAGTTTTGATTAATCACAAAGTCTATTCTATTTGTTTAAAGAGGTGACCTAAACTTCTTTGTTTAAATATTAAAACACCTATAGTGTATATTTATTTTAGATGATATTGCTCAAAACTCCTAGTTAAAAGACCAATACCCTTTTGCCTCAAACCCATGGGACACTCAGCTCTGGTATACATTCATTTCACCACATAATCAATGCTAATAATCTGTTTCAGTAATTGTCTCTTAAAATATTGCCATCCCTTAGAAAGCGGGGCAGTACTCTGAGTACTGTTGCACAATGGCTTTCATTGCTTGATGTGTCTCTAAATGACTCAATAAGTTCAAACAAAACAGTATTGATCCACAGAGAATAAACACCATTTTATCTTGTTCATGGAAACAGTAACCAGGCTCTTCTAAAGTGCAGTTCTAACAGTCTAAACTGCCCCAGGAAAGCGACTGGAAAAGGAGCCCCACTCCTGCAGTGACAGTCTATATTACACATCTAAACCCCATCTGCTCCTTGGCCTGAAATTGCAAATCCAGCCAGATATTATTAACAAATATTTACTGCCATTTGGATCAGGAAAGGAAGTTTATCACTTCATGTCATCAAATGTAATACAACTAGGTTACCAGCTTTAAATGTTATTTAGAAATTTTAATTTAATAAACCAAAATTTTGTATCATGTACATTTTGGCTGATACAAATCAAAAATTAAAATTTAAGCCAGGCATGTTGGTGTACTCCTGTAATTCCAGAATTCTAGAAATCTGAGGTGGAAGGACTGCGAGTCTGAGCTGGCATGGAAAGCTTGGTGACTTAGCGAGACTTTGTCTCAAAAGTACAAAGGGCTAGGGTTGTAGCTCAGGTGAAGGCCCTGTGTTCAACCCCCAGTAATAAATATGTGTGTGTGTGTGTATATATATATATATATATATATATATATATATATATATATATATTTGGTAACCTCTCAGGCTTGGTTCCTGAACTCTCATGGGTACCAAATTCATCACACGTTCAAGTCCCTTATATAAAATGATGCATGGTTTACATATAACCTACTCACATCCTTTGGTACACTTTAAATCATCTCTAGGCTATTTATAATATCAAAGACAATGTAAAAGCTATTAAATAGCTGTTTTTGAGGGACTATTTTTAAAGGACTATTATACAAGAAAACAAGCCTCTGCATGTCCAGTACAGATGCATTTTAAAAAATATTTTAAATCTGCAATTGATTGAATATATGAATGGGAAAAACCACAGATTTGGAGAATTGTATTTCCTTTCATAAAAATGGCTGTCTTCCCTAAAATATGAGGGTACCCTGGGCTCTCAGATTTATTTTTAGAAATGATATATAGGTGGAATTGTATATATTAACAACCATGTGGAAACCGTTTTTGAAGGGTTGTTTTATTCCAATGGGGATGGATCTCTCATAACATTAAGAGAGAAATAGCAAAGAGAATGTAAGAATTTTCTCTAGATTGCACAATTATATACAATGCTCTGCTCTAGTAAACAATATGACTGAAGAGAATCAGCACGTGACAATTTGGCCAGACAGAATGTCTAAGAGAGCAAATTGGTTTGTAATTCTATAAAACCCCACTTTCTATTATGTAATAACGTCTTCTTTGCTCCAGCAGTTAAAAAATAATCATTGTTTTTGGGTACCCAGTGGGTTTAAGGCACACTAGATGTAAGTACCAGAATTAACTTCCCTCCTCCTCTATTCTCATAGAATATTCTAGCCTATAAAAATATTTCATAAAAAATAAATTGTATAGATTTTTAAATGCTACATCTCTGCATAGTCAATTTAGTCTTCTTAGCTTTTTAAAAAGTAATTGAGTTATTTAATTAGTTAATTGAAAGATATTCTCACCCCTATTTTTATGTACCATAGCGCTGGTTATGTAGTGGGTCTTCAGCCACTCTCCTGGAAATTAACTGATTTATTGAGTGGTTAAGAGGCTAGATGTAACAAGGAAGAGAAAACACATGGGTCCACATGGATTCTAGAGAAAAATCAAGTCCCACGCTGGTCCCAGAAGAAAACAGCCCTACAAAAGTTTAATCCAGTCCAGATACCATAGTAATGTAGTAGGAGGTGTGAGAGAATGGAGGGTTACAAAATCTCCTAACACGCAGTTAAGAGACTGGCAAAGCATTATACACAAATGCAATTGTTTTTTTATTTCTAGTGTTTTGTATTTCACTCTTTCATGGAGATTCTGCTTATCTCTTTCAGCTGTGGCCTTCCACATGAAATAAGCTGGTTTAGTAGATATATTTAAACCCCAATGCCTCCAGTTATGTGCAAGCAAGGTCAGCAGTCAGAAACTGGGGGAACAGAACTGTGGGGGCTCATAATCCTTGTCCACCCCAGGAGTCCTCTTCCTAACCTCTTTCCTAAAGACCTCTTAGAGTTCCTCCATGTTCAGGCATTTCCCCCACAACCAATCAAAGTTATCACTTTATAATTGTGATAATGTTGATATTATAATAGCTTAACTTTGATATTCTCACATAGCTCCTGCTACATACCGAACACACTGGCAAATTTTTAAATTCTCCTACAAAATAGATATTCTTGTTACGTCATTTTTCCAATGAAGGCCTGGGAACGTGGACAAACTGTCCTAAATTTACAAGCTAATCAGTAATGGAAGCAGGAATGAATCACAAGACTCTGGCCCACACCCCACCCCTGCAAACTGAAGAGAAATGGAACACCAAAAAGCACTGAGGCTTGGAGCTGGAAGGAAATTATGAGATCCTTTGTCAGAGAAATGCTATATGAATTTCTCAAGGATAGAAGAGACAACTGTTAGGTGAGAAATCAGGTGGGCCCTTGCCATTATACACCTACTTCTCATCGTACACAAGTCTAACTCAGCCTGATTCTCTATGCAAATTTTAAGAGAAAAGATTAATAGGACCTCCGTGGTTAAAAGTTCTCCTTTCTTTCTATATCCTGAACCAAAGACTCACACAGCCAGGGACTCAGTTGACACAGACCCATTCTGACACTTGGGAGACTGCAAGGTTCAGCCCACAAAAGTATGCATAAGCAAAAGCATAGGCACCCTGAACATTATGACAGGATGGGCCCTGAAGACGTCACTGAAAATACAAAGTAATTGTGCTGAAGGACTTGGATATCTAATAACTAAATTATGTTAGTATCTAAAGAGGACACAGCTCCTCCCATCTGGAGGACACACCTTCCTCCCCATGGGAAGAATAACTGGGCTGCTAGGTCCATGTTTGCTAAGGGAGTCCCATATTAGACTGACCTAATTTGGAAATTTAAATTGAGGCTCCCAAATAGCTGCTCTACCAGCCAGAATAGAGTGATTCATTTAGGATAATAATGAGTTAGTTTCCTTCTGGAAATTGCTAAAACAGTTCCTTGTTAAAACTCAAATTAACTCGGTGCCAAGAATGAATGAGAAGGACACTTAGCCTGAAAGCGCATAACAGATTGAAAAGAGTGCCAAAGCCAGGTGTGGTGGCACATGCCTGCAATCCCAGCACTCAGGAGGTGGAGGCAGGAGGATAGGCGTGGGTTCGAGCCCAGCCTGGGATACACAGTGAGACCTTGTCTCAAAAATAAATAAATAAATAAATAAATAAATAAATAAATAAATAAATAAATAAATGGCAGGGAAAATATGGTGGGAATGATACTCAGGAGAAGCAAGTTCTAACGGGGAAGAGAGGATGCAGAAGGAAGGAAGCCACAGAGAACAAGAGGGTGATATGAGGGACTTGAAAAGCAGGTATTAGTCTGACTTTTGAGGAAAAACTTATTTATTAAATAAGTTTGCTTTGCTATTAAATTCATTCAAGCACCATATTTACCATATAATTCTTTCATGTCACTCCCTCATTGTACCGGGTATTTAGTACAGGTATATTGACTTGAACTGGAATCAGGGAATGCCATTATGTGATCCCTTAGGACATTCTAAGAGAAAAATCTGTGCCTAGAAACTCCTTTTTATTTGTCTTTACTAAACAAGCCATGAGGTCAAATATTTTCTGTAATAATAATTCAGTAACACAATTGCAAAGACTTCTCTAATGCTGCATGATGCATAGTGTTATCATGGCCAAAAAAATAAAGACTATGTTAAAGTAGAGGATTCTAGACACAGAATTGCTGGACTCAAATCTTGACCCCACCCTAATTATTACTGTATCACCTTGTGCTAGTACTTATCTTCTCTATGCCTGTTTCCTCATCTGCTGAATTTAGAACTGATTTAAGAATTATCTCAGAAATTACATGCAAAGGGCTTAGGACAATATTAAGCAAGTGTGTGGAAACCCTTAACTCTGATAGCCATAATTCTAATCACATTTCTGTATTGACAATAAAAGTTTTAATAAAAGCAAATGGTTAGGAGAAAGAGGCCACAAGGTAAAAATGTGTAGAACGTTTTTCTAGATTGGAATGAGGAGGCAGAGAAATTAATTCTGTCCTTACCACTATTTGGAGCCAATTTCCCTGATTCTGTTGCATTTGTCCAAGGCAGAAATGCTCTGTGGTTAAGTCTGTATAGAACCATTTGAAGAAATCTAGGTAATTATTGAGCAAAGCAGGAGAGAAAGATGGAACTTCATGCCAGAGTGCAAATCTCTCTTGCATGATTATTTTCATTGTTACAACAGCAAAAAGATTAATATTCAAAGCAACCTATAAAAATACAGGTAATTGTCAAGGAATAAGATGGTTATTAATACTTAGTACAGCAAAATTGGAGCATGAAATAAATTACTGTTTCCCTAAATCAGTCCCCTAGGCATAGGGACTTCCTGAAGAGTCAAGCTCCAAAGAGAAAATTGAACATGGTGCTGGAGAGAAGCTCAGTGGGACACTGGGACTGCTCTGGAAAGCATTAGAAGTCAGTGTCCATTTTAAGAGAAGTGGCCAGATAAAAGGACAACAAAGGGAGCCTTCCTTCTAAGAGGGATAGTGTGTAGTCATTCTATTACAGGGGTTAATCCTTGAAGCCACTTTGAAATTAAGGAATTCTACTACACATTATTATGTTCCAAGTCATCTTTGTGTCTTAAGGCACTCTGCACTCCATCCCCAGCTCAACATTATTTAACAACTATTACTCTTTTAGACAAATGTGCAAGCACGTCCTCCTGTTCCCCATTAGATCTGGGTATGGAGTTTATCCTGGAAGAAGTTGGAATTTGTTAACTTTTGCACTGAGAATTTAATTTAGTGGCACCCTCCACCCAACACTGGAGTTCAACACTGTTCTCGGTGCTACACCAGATCCAAAGATGCATTATGCTTTTATGCCTAACTTGAGGGAACTGCAGAGGCTTCTCCAGAGCTCCCATTGCAATCCTAGGGTAACTGATCACTCCCTTCTCCAAAGGCTCTTCTTTTGCTGGAAAAAGAATATTTCTTTTTAATGGTTAATTAGTACTTTCCCAAAGTCTGGAAAAGCACTCTTCTTGCTTTTTAATGTGAATTTTTAATTTTGGGGAGGGTACCAGGAATGAAACTCAGGACCTTGTGCTTGCCAGACTGTTGCTCGTGCCGCTGAGCTATGTCCCTGGCCCACTACTTGCTTTTTAATTTCCAGATATAGCACAGTTTTAGATGCCTGATAGATGTACCATATTGCATGTTGAATTAGTCACTTCACTGGAAAGAAACGTAGTAAAGAAAACACTGAGTGCTTTGTGCCTAGCCCCACGCTCTGCGCTTACCCTTCCTCTCTGAGGCACTACTACAGACCTAGGTGGCAGGCATCACTGTCCCCAAATACGAAACTAAGACAGTTGAGCCAGGTTTTGAGCCAGGTCTGCAAAGGGTGAAGGAGAAGAACTCCAGTATTTAAACTTAAATCACTATGAATCCAAGATCCTGTGTTTCCTCAAATTCAATGCCATTATGCTTATAAATCAATAGTGACCAATACAGGGCAGTATGCAGCACAATTGGAACTGCAGGAAAAAGAAGGCAAAGTCTGTAACATTCAGAGAGGCTATATGAAATTTTGATTTACTTTGACAAGCATCTATGAATTAGTTACTAAGTGCTCAGCACTAAGGTCTGGAACTAAAGACATGTGCACATACCCTCCGGGAGTGTGTAGTCTTCCCTCTCCCTATCCTCTTTGCTATAGTCATAGTTCTGCCCTTTTTCCCACCTGCCCCTAAACTGCTCTCTTTGCCTCTAGTCCACTCACCACCAAACTCATAGAGTCACCTTCCTGCAGTACACAGGGTTCTGGTAGAACTCTCCCAGGAACTTTATCACAAGATGAAAACATTCTGTAATGCTGATGTACAGTCCGTACCTTCCTACCCTACCAGCCATACTTGTCACGCACACTTCCTTCACACTGTCCTAAGTCCTGCCTTCAACATTCCAAACACGCTCGGCTTCTGAACCATCCATGACATTTTCACTCACTCCTCTGTCCCTAAGAGTCCACCTTTCTTTCCTCTTCACCTAACTCCATACCATCCTTCAGCTGGTCTCAGTAAAGGTCACATGCTATAAGTTAATGGAGTTAAAGGTGGAAAAGTTTGATAAGTGATGAAAGAAAAGTTGACACTGACTGACAGTGATAACCTGTGGGGGCACTGAAAGTATTTAATAGGAGAGAAACACAATGAAAAGGATATCTAGGGAAATTACTCAAGATTGTGCAGGTAATGTTAGAGCTAGAAAATACTAGAGACTAAATCAAGATGATAATATAGTATGAAGTGATGGTAGAATAGATAGTAATTAATGACAAAAGGGCAACATATCAGAACTTCGTGGCTGGCTAATACACAACCAGGAATTTAGTAAAACTAGTTTATTTCAATGCATGTAAATTAGCATAAAATCAGAGTGTACATAAATTGGCTTTTTCAAGGGAAGCAGGCTTGTTTCATAGAAAAGGTCAGAGTCATTTAGTGCCAGTTTAACACAGAGCTTTAGATAGTTGGATTTCGTAAACTTTGTTCAAGAATCAAATGTTTTCCATTCATCAGGGATTGGAAGTCTTGGAGAAAATTGAGTTTTGAACTTAAATTTTTCCAAATTGATTTGAGGAAACCATATATAGCCACTAATAAAATACAGTCTAAATGAAAGAGAGACAGAGAGAGACAGAGAATAAAATAGATCACTCACAACTCAACATGTTTTTGTAACATGCCGTATATAAGTGGCCCTAGCACTACTGAACAAACATCAGTACTGCTAATGGCTTCTTTTAAACCAAAGAACATCTACACTACATTCCATGGTTACTATTTTATTGATTTACAAATCCACTTAAAATTAAACATATATGCAAAGAAATTCTACTCTTCTCATTAAACCATGTCGTTCTTGAATTTCTCATCACTGGCAATGCTATTTCCTGGGGTCTTTAAGAAAGTTAGGCATGACAAAAGGATTTGAGTATCGTTACTTAATTATGATAATACAAAAGTCATTAGTCTCAAAATTTGCAGTCAGAAATTAAGATGCCAAGGTGAGCCTGTGTGTATTCGTAGTCCAAGTCCAAAGGCCTGAGAAGCAGGACAGCCAATGCTTTGCCAGTCTATGAGCTAGCAAGCTGTAGAACCCAGAAGAGTAAATATTTCACTTGTAGTCCAAAAGTCAGAAAAGACTAGTGCTCCATTTCAACAGTTGGGCGGGAGTTTCCTCCAACTAATCTTACTTGTCTGTGGAGGGCTTCAACTGATTAAATGGGACCCAGCTCCATTAGGGAGGACAAATTGCTTAACTTACTCTACTACTTCAAATGTTAGTCTCACCTAGATACATCCTCACAGACACACCCAGTACAACATTTGACCAAATGTCTGGGCACCCAATAGCCTGGCCTTTCACATTTAATTGACCTTCACTGTATAAACTTAAGGGAAGTAGACGTGTTATCATGTTATCTGATTTAAAAACTCTCCAATGCTTCCCTCTTTTGTACCCCTCCTCTCATTATATGCAGTTTTCATCTGCTGTTAAAATTTTCCAGACTCTCTTTTTGGATGAAAAACCTACCATTCATCACTTGATCTCGAGCACTGAGAAGGACACACACAACTATCTCTGGTTCATAGTTCTTTATCCTCTGAAGTTTTGCAAGATGCTGTTATTGAAGGAGCTAGTAATGAAAGGAAGGAGATATATGAACAGACCTCTTATGTGGTGCTGTGCTACCACTTTGGCAGCCAAGAGTTTATTCACCCAGGAGTTTATGCACAATTATGTGCACGTCTGCTAATGCACTCACACACACATGCACGCAACCACACGTACACTGCTCTTTTCTCTTCTGAAAGCTGTCCTCACTCTGTAATAGTCACTTTCATTTCACGGCTTTAGCATTTTTTCTACACATAGAGCAGTCACGAACAATAGCTATATGCATACAATGTTCGGTATCTTTTTAGTACATCCTCACTGAGACTGACTTAAAAACAAGTCAACTGACCCAGAATCTAAAAAGCATGAGAGTTTTTTTAGGCAGTTCTGATCACTATTTTTAAATGTCAGAAATTCAGAAAACATTTACTGTTTAAAAATGATGCACCTGCCTGGCAAGTGCAAGGTCCTGAGTTTGATTCCCAGTACCAAATAAAGATGAAAACATAACTAATACATTAGAGAAAATGTGGGGCCATTCTTCCTTTTCCCCTAATATCTAGTCTTGAACCTTTCTTTTCCTTCTCTTAGTGAAAATGTTTATGCATCTCTCCTATTTATTTGGCAGGTAGGATAAATTCATTACCCTTAATTGTTTTGTTTTGACATTTAATGTGTAGAGATTAGCACTGAAGTGAGCAGCTCTAAATTCAGCTGAATGTTATTGTCAACAAGGGGCCTTTAAAATATACCATTCGCAACACTCCATTCTAGATCAGCTGGATCCAAATCCTCTAGATGTGGACAGGCCAATGCCTACAGTCCAAGCACAGGTGATTGTGATTCGCAAAACCAGCCAGGGCGTCTGTTCCTTCTGTACAGCTCCTGCATCTCACATCTGTTATCAGCTGGCTCTGCTGATTGGTGACTGCTTTTGCGCCAGCGAGGAGTGTGTTAAATAGAGGTACAAAGTTATGACCATACAGTAAGTTACTGAAGTTACACTTAAGGAATTTACTCAAACTGGACACAAATTCTCTTTGAGAGTGTTACAATGAAGCTGTTTTTGAGAGCAAAATAAAAAATAGAGAAGATGAGATTTAATGGAATTTTAGCTATACTACTTGTTAAAATTTACTAACACTAACTCTTAAACATCAAAGAGGCCCATAAGTTGATGTTTTTTATTCTTCTTCTTGTTTTCCCTTATATAATTCACAGTTACAAGCTAAATCCCAGGAATTTAAAGGGCTTCTCATTGATATTTAAAAGGAATTTGAAGCGAATAAATGATGAAATATCCTTTGAAGTAGATAGAATACTCCTCTATAATTCCCATTTATAGAGAAATAAGTTAAAAAGTACAAATGTTTCTATTGAACCATAAATTTAAGTGGAATAAAAATAAACTGTTCTGGCTATTTAAAATTACTTTTTCCTCAAACAAAAGAGGAAGGATTTCTAGATGTCAGGATCATTTTACAAAAATGATGGACTGTGAGCCATATAAGTATGTTTAACTTTCCCAATAGTTCTGGTAACTTTTTGTGAAATGAGAGTGTCTGATTCCTGAATTTAACAGTTTTATTTAAAATGGGAAAACATCTCTCCTCCCCTTCCCCTGCATTTTTTAAAGCCCTGATTTAAATCAGGTACATCATCATATATAATATATATATAC